>NC_053490.1:35475156-35740156 GCF_905171775.1 Rana temporaria
GGCGGCGATCAGCGATTTTTATTGTGAGTGCGATATTGCGGCGGACACATTGCACACTTTTGACACATTTTTGGGACCATTCACATTTATACAGCGATCCCTGCTAAAAAATTGCATGGGAGTGATTCTTACTGTGTGGGGGGGGGGAGGTGACCGATGGTTGTCCCTATGTACAAGGGACACACCATCGGTCTCCTCTTCCTGACAGGACGTGGATCCATATGTTTACACACACAGATCCACTGTTACTGGGTAATCGCGCCAGGCACGCGCATCGGGTCCCCAGTGACATTGTGGCGCATGCGCCTCCTAGTGGATTTTAAAGGCGCAACGTCATGTGATGTCCTCCCAGAACAACAGGGTCTTCCTCCCGCCATCTTTTGATGGCGGGCAGTTGACAAGTGGTTAAAAAAGGAATTGTCGAAAACTTGTGTTGTGTCTTTATTCACTTTTTTGGTGAATGGGTAGGGCCATACTCATTCACATTAGTGGGGGGGGGCAGGATCTGAGGCCCCCCTGGTTAAAGGGGGCTTTCAGATTCTAATAAGCCTCCCACCCGTAGACCCCTACAACCACCGCCCAGGGTGGGGGCATGAGGACAAGGTTCTTTGGGGTGGGGGAACCCCAAAGCACCCCCCCATGTTGAGGACAGGTGGCCTGGTTTGTTTCAGGAGGGAGGGGCTCACTTGTCCCCTCCCTTTCCTGACCTGCTGTGCTGCACACTGGGATAATGGCCTGGTATGGATTTCGGGGGGGGTACCGCATGCAGTTTTTTTACATTTTGGTGTTTTTTCTGAATTTTCTATTTCCGGCAATCTTTTTTTTACATTTCAGCTGGGGAAGCATTCTGGCTCACTCCTTAACCATTTGGCGACCAGCGCACGACTATATACGTTGGCACAATGGCTCGGCTGGGCGTTTTGCTATGTCTCCTTTAAGACGCGGCATTGTGGGCGCCCGCACTGATCGCTGTATAAATGTGAATGGTCCCAAAGTGTCCGATGTGTCCGCCATAATGTCGCAGTCACGATAAAAATCGCTGATCGCCGCTATTAGTAGTAAAAAAACAAAACTATCCTCTATTTTGTAGATGCTATAACTTTTGCGCAAACCAATCAATAAACACTTATTGCAATTTTTTACCAAAAATATATAGAAGAATACGTATCGGCCTAAACTGAAGAAAAAAAAAGTTTTTTTATATATTTTTGGGGGATATTTATTATAAGAATCTTTTTTTTTTTCAAAATTGTCGCAATTTTTTTATTTATAGCGCAAAAAATTAAAACCACAGAGGTGATCAAATGCCACAAAAAAAAAGATCTATTTGTGGGAAAAAAAGGACGGCAATTGTGTTTGGGAGCCACGTCGCATGACCGCACAATTGTCAGTTAAAGCGAAGCAGTGCCAAATCGCAAAAAGTGCTCTGGTCTTTGGGCAGCCAAATGGTCCGGGGCTGAAGTGGTTAACATTATTCAGCTATTCGTCACATAGAAATTAAATCGGTCGATCATTTCTTGACCGATCCGAATTGGAATCCTTCCAAAAATTTGAAATTCACTAGAAAATGAATAAACTAAACAAAATTGAAAACAAAAACAAAACTAGACTAATTCCGAAATGGATCGCCGGTTCACACTGGGGCGACTCGTCAGGCGACTCAGCCGCCTGACAAGTCGCGTCCCATTCTAGTCAATAGAACCGTTCTAATAGGAGCGACGCAAGTTCTATACAGAAGTCATTTTGCAAGTCGCCTCTGAAGTCGTCTTCAGGACGCTATGCATACTAGCTCATTATGCCTTTGTCTTTCAGGGTTTTTTTTTGCTTCTAATCCCCTTGTGGAGGCTTCCATGTGTGGATGGACAGTTTATGGTTACACAACCTATCACATTGCTATAATCTTTTTATATGGACTATAAACTGAAGGACTTATGAATAAATGGTTGTGGAACGAATCATTTGAGTTTCCATTATTTTTTATGGGAAATTTCACTTTGATATACAAGTGCTTTGGATTACACGCATGCTTCCGGAACAAATTCTGCTCGCAATCCAAGGTTTTACTGTATTTACCGAGATGCTATAATCTTTTTCTGAAATTAAGGTATATGTTTTGAATAGAGTAGAAAAAGGGTTATAAACCCCTGTCAGGTTATCTCTCCCTTTAGACAGTTGTCCCCAGAATAGGTGTTCTCCTAACCTCTTGTTCTGGGGGCAGTTTTAGAATTTTGGGTTCCCTTTTACTTTCTTTCTAGGTGGCATTGGAGAAAAGAACAAATATAAAAGGGTTCTATTCTTTTTTTGGACATACTCACACAAAATCAGAGAGGTAGAGACAATCTTCAGTTTTAAAGTTAGAGTCATGCCGCGTACACACGATCGTTTTTCGGCATGGAAAAAAACGTAGTTTTTCAGCATGTTCAAAATACAAAGTTTTCCCAACTTCATCATTAAAACGATGTTGCCTACACACCATCGTTTTTAAAAAATGATCTAGCAAAGCGCAGTGAGGTACAACATGTACGACGGCACTATAAAGGGGAAGTTCCATTCGCCTTTGGACTGCTTTAGCTGATTCCGTGTTAGTAAAAGACGATTCGCGATTTTATGTCTGTTACAGCGTGATGAATGTGCTTACTCCATTATGAACGGTAGTTTTACCAGAACGAGCGCTCACGTCTCATAACTTGCTTCTGAGCATGCGCGGGTATTTTACGTTGTTTTAGCCCATGCACGATAATTTTTTTACAACCCGAAAAACAACATCGTTTAAAACGACGTTTAAAAATGCAGCATGTTCGAATTTATTTTTGTCGTTTTTCAGAACCTGAAAAATGATGTGAAGCCCACACACGATCATTTTAAATGACGTTTTTGAAAAACTACGTTTTCTTCATGCCGAAAAATGATTGTGTGTACGCGGCATTAGAGTTAGAGTTATAAGGAATTGACCTGTCTGTGACTCCACCATGGAGGTTTATTCACTATTCTCACACTGATCCTCCTCCTGGCCAATCAGGAAGTGGGTTGTGAGACCTGCCACCCGATTGACTAAAGGACAGGCGATCCTTTTGGACGCCGAGGAGGGAGGAGACAAATGGCGGAAGATGCCATGATGCAGAGGAGGAGACACCCACCTGTCGCAGCACTGCCCGCCCGGAACCTAGATGGGGTAACATTGCTAGGGTAACACTCTTAGAGCCGACTGTGGGAGAGTGCGGGTGACCAGACTGCCGGGAGCGCGGGGAGGGGGGGTGGTAATTATTTGCCCCCCCCCCCAAAAAAAAAAAATCACCAGCCGCCACTGGCAAGAAGACTAATTAACTACCTCGAGCGCTCACTAGCACCCTGGTAGTTCATTGAGAACTAAAAGCCGTTAGCCACAAAGGCAGTCAGTACTTGTAGTTCATTCATTCACAGATCTGCGTGAATGAATGACGTGCATGGCCGAGTGTTATCCTAACAATGTAACATGTTCCCAAAGGTGAACTTATCCTTTAAAAACTTTGGGGCAGATCCACATAGATCTGCACCGGCGCAGCGTATCTAAGATACGCTACGCCGCCGTAACTTACTTGGCTTTGTTTCAAATCCACAACGAATTTGCGCCGTAAGTTACGGCGGCGTAGTGTATCTCTGGCGGCGGAATTTAAATCGGCGATTAGGGGGCGTGATTAATTTAAATGAAGCACGTCCCCGCGCCGAATGAACTGCGCATGCTCCGTTTCTAAATTTCCTGTCGTGCATTGCGCGAAATGACGTCGCAAGGACGTAATTTTTTAAACTTAGACGTGACTTACGTCAATCCCGATTCACGGACGACTTGCGCAAAAAAAAGAAAAAATTCTAATTTTGACGCGGGAACGACGGCCATACTTAACATGGAAAATCTAACTATACGCTGCAAAAAAGCAGCTTTAACTATACGCCGGAAAAAGCCGACTAGAGACGACGTAAGAGAATGCGACGGCCGCGCGTATGTTCGTGGATCGTCGGAAATGGCTAATTTGCATACCCGACGCGGAAAACGACATGAACGCCACCCAGCGGACGCCGAAGTATTGCATCTTAGATCCGAAAGGCGTACGAGGACGTATACCTGTCGGATCTAACCCAGATACCGTCGTATCTTGGTTTGAGGATTCAAACCAAAGATACGACGCAGGAAATTTGAAATCTACTGATACGCCGGCGTACTCTGTCTCTGGATCTGCCCCCTTGCAAGTACAGAAAAATATCTGTTGATTTCCAAGAAATACATTCAACGCTGAATCCCTAAATGAAAAAGTCATCAGCAGACCTACCTCTTGAAGCAGGGATGATGTGTTGAAGATGGTGACCCTGTTCTGACATCCACACCAGAGCTTTCCAGAGACGGATACCATTTTGGTGACGGGGTTTCCAGGGGAACCTAAAGAAATCGTTTTGGAGTTCTGAGGATCCCAAAAACTTCCTGGAAAACAGAGGATGCAAGAGATCAGAGAGAACCAGAACAGAGGTGTACCTATCCATTTCAAATACCGATAGATGTATTCCTAGTATCCTCATATCTACAGACACACACTATATGGTCATACATTTTCGGTCACCTAACCCACACACTTATATGACCTGTCATCCCATGCCGGGAGAACACAGTGATTACTGCTAGCGGCTATAGATGCTGGCAAAAATCGCAAGCTAGAAATCAGACATTCTGGTTGTACCAAAGTCAATTGATGGACGGACTTTAGTACAATCGGCCTGCCCATACATGGGATCGCATATTTGGCTGGTCCCTGCTGAACTGGCCAAGATTTGAACCATCTTTGGCTGGCTTATTAGTCATGTGTGACTGAGAACAATGGGCCAAATCTTCAAAGGAGATACGCAGGCGGATCTCCTGTTCAGCCTGCGTATCCCTGTGCCTATCTTTGGAACTGATCCTCAGAAGGATTTTTCCAAAGATAGGCATAAGATCTGACATCTGTAATAGACTTACACTGTCGGATCTTAGGATGCAGTACCGCATCCGCCGCTGGGGGCATTTTGGGTCGAAATGCCGCTTTGCGTATGCAAATGAGGACTTAAGCAGATCCACAAAGCTTTTTAGCTTTGTGTTTTCTGCGTAAGTTACGTTTTGCATACGTAAAATTAGGGATGCTTTTACAAGGCCTAAACTGTTTAGACCTTGTAAAAACAAACCTTTTTTTCGATCGCCGCGTTTTTTTTAAAATTTTGAATTTTTTTTCCCGGCGCGTATTTTTTTTTTTACCCGACGCAACTTTATTGTCCCGTTGCGATCCACAAAGCCCGGCGTAAAGTACGTTCGCGCGATGCAAGTCGGGAAAAATGACGTCACACGCATGCGCCGAACGTCCGGCGCGGGAGCGAGCCTCATTTGAATAGGAATCGCCCCCTCGAGCAGACGACCGCCTTGCGACGGAGGCACTTAGGTTACACGGCGTGTAATTTCTAGGTAAGTGCTTTGTGGATCGGGCACTTAGGTAGAAATTTAACGCCTGTGTAACTTAACTGCTGAAAGTTAAGTTAGGCAGCTTTTTTGAGAATTTGGCCCAATGCACTCTATACCTGCTTGGGGTTATATCTCTGATAAGGTGGCTGCGTGACTGAATAAAATAGCCGAATTAAGACAGAAGACTATCTGTGGAAGGGAAAAAGTTCTATCCTGACAGCCCAGATCCCCAAAGTGCCCATCCCAATATCTCGCTGATGGACTCTTTCATGGTCCAGGGTCTACTTGCAATGGGCAGATTACAATGGACTTGCAATGGGCATTCATCAGAGGAAACCACAGTATGCCGAGATTCAATCTACAAGGATGACACTTCCACTCGGGTACAGGTTATATAAAAGAAGGTCCAATACTTTCCCCTCACCTGCTTCTCTCTGGTAAACAATGAGATCTCCATTTGCCAATGACACAAACACTTGGTTGTCCAGATATCTGCGGGGGCCAAAAAAATAAAAAACAGCTTAGGTTGAGCTGCCAACTGAGCATTAATGAGTAACATGAATAGGAAATATAGGGGGTGGGGGGGCTGGGAAATAACTTGCTACCGCCGACACTCACAGTATACACATGATGGCCGCTGTGTGCTGCATCTTCATGCTGTTCTTGCGGTTGCGGATGTTGTCAGAAGACTGATAGACGTGAATGCTGCAACACAAAGATACAAATTCTCATGCTTTTTGGACAAACAGTTGAAAACACAGTTACAATACATATAATGTGTTCTGTTTTAGCTGACAAGGGAATTGTAAATTTGTACAGCCAGTCTGGTGATTTACACACATTTTTTTCACACTGCTCAGCCAGATCCACATAATACCGGATTACATGCTCTTTACTCCTATGTGTGGGTTTTTAGAAGGATGATTATTATT
This sequence comes from Rana temporaria, assembly GCF_905171775.1. NCBI lineage: Eukaryota > Metazoa > Chordata > Amphibia > Anura > Ranidae > Rana > Rana temporaria. Next base: position 35,481,544 of record NC_053490.1, read on the forward strand.
ATACAGGATTTATATAGCGCCAACAGTTTGCGCAGCGCTTTACATCAAATCAGGGTTTGACAAATTTGTTCGGAATCTAGGAGCCAGCTAAAAAAGTTAGGAGCCAGAAAACCACCCCGTCCCGACGAGCTTGCGCGCAGAAGCGAACACATACGTGAGCAGCGCCCGCATATGTAAACGGTGTTCAAACCACACATGTGAGGTATCGCCGCGATTGGTAGAGCGAGAGCAATAATTCTAGCCCTAGACCTCCTCTGTAACTCAAAACATGCAACCTGTAGCTTTTATTAAACGTTGCCTATGAAGATTTTAAAGGGTAAAAGTTTGTCGGCATTCTGAGAGCGGACGCAATTTTGAAGCGTGACATGTTGGGTATCAATTTACTCGGCGTAACATTATCTTTCATAGTATTAAAAAAAATGGGGATAACTTTACTGTTGTCCTATTTTTTAATTAAAAAAAGTGTAATTTTTTCCCAAAAAAAGTGCCCTTGTAAGACCGCTGCGCAAATACGGCGTGACAGAAAGTATTGCAACGATCGCCATTTTATTCTCTAGGGCGGGCGTCACTAAATGGCGGACCGCGGTCCAGTTCCGGCCCCAGTGGCCATTCTACCCGGACCCCAGCCTCGCCTGTGTGTCTCTGTGGCCGGCTCGCCCGCCTGCAAATGCCGCTATATACACAGCATGGCAGGCGCAGCAGGTCTGTGCCGTCTCTGCACTCCCCCCTCCCCACACTGCCTGTCTGCCTTATTCACACAAACATGAATCACGACCGCGCTGGACAATGGGCGGGACTTTTTAAGTTAAAAAGTGGGTGATTGGTTGCTAGGCAGCGGGTCGGTCCCAGCAACAAATCACTCGCTTTTAATGAGAAAGGTCCCGCCCATTGTCCAGAGCGGCCACGCTCCATGTCCTGTGTGAATAAGGTAGGTTTTCTGTGGGGAGGGGGAGTGTTGTGCTGTGCAGGACAGGACAGGGGTTTGCTATTGAGAGGATTGTGATGGGGGGGAGTCAGTCTACGATGGGGGGGTGGTCTGTTATTGTAGGGAGGGGGTTGTTCAGTCTGTGATGGGGGGGGTCTTTGAATTTGGGGGGTCCGTCTGATTGGTGGGTCAGTCTGTGATAGGGGGTCTGATTTGGGGGGGTCAGTCTGTGATAGGGAGATCTCTGATTGTGGGGGGTTCAGTCTAAGATGGGGTGTTCTGTGATTGTGGGTGGGGGGGGGGGTTCAGTTTGTAATTGGGGGGGGGTTAAGTCTGATTTGGGGGGTCAGTCTGTGATAGGAGGTCTGTGATTTGGGGGGTCAGTCTGTGATTGGTGGGTCAGTCTGTGATAGGGGGGGATCTGTGATTGTGGGGGGGGGGTTCAGTCTGTGATGGGGTGGTCTGTAATTGGGGAGGTCTGTGATTGTGGGGGGGTTCAGTCTGTGATTGTGGGGGGGATCAGTCTATGATAGTGGGGTCTGTGATTGGGGGGGGTTCAGTCTGTGATTGGGGGGGTCAGTCTGTGATTGGGTGGTCTGTGAATTTGGGGGGTCAGTCTGTGATTGGTGGGTCAGTCTGTTATAGGGGGTCTGATTTGGGGGGTCAGTCTGTGATGGGGGGATCTGTGTTTGTGGGGGGTTCAGTCTGTGATGGGGTGTTCTGTGATTGTGGGGGGTTCAGTTTGTAATTGGGGGGGATCAGTCTATGATAGTGGGGTCTGTGATTGGGGGGGGTTCAGTCTGTGATTGGGGGGGTCAGTCTGTGATTGGGTGGTCTGTGAATTTGGGGGGTCAGTCTGTGATTGGTGGGTCAGTCTGTTATAGGGGGTCTGATTTGGGGGGTCAGTCTGTGATGGGGGGATCTGTGTTTGTGGGGGGTTCAGTCTGTGATGGGGTGTTCTGTGATTGTGGGGGGTTCAGTTTGTAATTGGGGGGGATCAGTCTGATGTGGGGTCTGATTTGGAAGGGGGTTGTGATTGTGGGGGGTTCAGTCTGTGATGGGGTGGTCTGTGATTGTGTGGGGTCCATCTGTGATTGGGGGGGTCCATCTGTGATTGGGGGATCAGTCTGTAATAGGGGGTCTGTGATTTGGGGGATCTGATTTGGGGGGTCAGCCTGTGATAGGGGGATCTGTGATTGTGGGGGTTCAGTCTGTGATTGGGGGGTCCATCTGTGATTGTGGGGAATCAGTCTGTGCTGGGGGTGTCCATCTGTGATTGGGGGGGGTCGGTATGTGATGGGGGTCTGTGATTTGGGGGGTCAGCCTGGGATGGGGGACCTGTGATTTGGGGGGGTTTGTGATGAGGCAGGGGGATGTGATGTAAGGGGGGGGGGCTGAGGACACTGATGTAAAAGGGGTTCTATGATTTCTGCACTGGCAAAACACAGGTCTCTGTTTTCTATGTGTCCTGTTCACATTGAAACAGCGCCCCTGCGTGCTGAGCAGTGTGGTGCAAAATGCATTCTGTTTCTATGCACCGCAACTGATCTGTGCTGTCTAAAAATGAAAGAAATGTATTTTGAGATTTTTATGTCGATTTCGATGGTGTGTGGGTCTTAAAGGTGTGTGCATGTGTGTGGTGGGGGGGCGCTGTGAAGTGGAGGATATCATGTGGCGTCATAGCACCAATATGACATTCGGACCTCCGCTGGAAGAATTTTTTTCCGACCGGACCCCCGTGAATTTTAATTCACTACCCCTGCTCTAGGGTGTTAGGATAAAAAATATATATAATGTTTGGGGGTTCTAATTAGAGGGAAGAAGATGGCAGTGAAAATAGTTTAAAAATAGTGAATAATTACATTAGAATTGCTTTTTAACTTGTAATGCTTAACTCGTAATACCAACGGCCACCACCAGATGGCGCCAGCTCACACATCTGGTGGTAATAACTTGTAATACCAACGGCTCACCACCAGATGGCGCCAGCTCACAAAAAAAAAGCCAAGTCGCCAGGACGCTATTTCTAGTCGCCATGGCGACCTGGCGACCGGGATTTGTCGAGCCCTGCATCAGATGATGCATATTGTGTTGCATTGCCTATTCATATTCAATTGGCCTAATGTGCTTCAATGGTCCAACACAAGGCAACGTATATGCTCTTTAAGGAGAGCTGTACTAGTTATGGCAACTACCTCCATCTGTGGGTCCCCTTATACGGATGACTTTTACCCTATTTTCTAACTTGGTTGGATGGTCTGGAATTAACCTTTTTTGACGTTCTCTGTGCCTGGAGCTTCAATGTCCTGCTTGTAAAACGTTCTATATGATGAGATTCTCCCCTGACATAGTGTATGTCCAGTTTAATTAATGCTGGTACTACTTATACTACTCAGGTTTACTTATTAGATGGCAACCATGTGCCGCTAAACACATTTGAAGCCATACATCTTCGTTCCTGCCATATATTATAGTTAAAATATCTCTAGTCCCTAAATATTTAACGCTCCTAAAAAGAAATACACAAGCTCCTAAAGAAGCGATCTTCGTGAAACATGTAGAGCTTAAAGCGGAGGTCCACTCTAAAAAAAAAAAAAATAGCCAAAAAGGCTCCAAAAAATTAGATTTATTTTTTTTATAATTTTTATGCTTACCAGAAAAGGCTGTTGCTAGGCAGATAGTCCTAATCTGCCACTTTCTATTCCCCGGTGATCTTCTCACTTCTACTGGCGTTGCCTCCTGGGAAATGGGGAGAGCTGTCTTCTGGGACCTTGTGTGTGTCCCAGGAGACATCCGCCCATTTACAAAGCGACTCGCACATGCGCAGTAGGAAATAGCAGTGAAGCCGCAAGGCTTTACTGCCTGTTTCCCTTAGTTAGGATGGCGTCGTCGGCACCCGATCCGAAGGCTAGGTAAGCTTTTACCTTTTTTTTAACCACCTCACTACCGGCCGCCGTCAATTGACGGCGACACAATAGCTCTCTTGTTCTGAGAGGACGTCATATGACGGTACATCTTGCCCCGGTCTTCCTTCTGGGTTCGCGGCCTCTGGCTACATGAGTGGCCGGGGGCGCGATGGCGTTAATCCAGCGCATGCTCGCAGGAGCTACAGTTTCCGGCACGGGCTCTCAAGGTCCGGCACTGTAAACTGGACTTTCCAAGCGCTTGGACGGGCTGCCCTTGGTGCCAACGATCTCCCATGCCTTGCAATCACATACTGACTACCAAGATGTTACCTGACACATGAGACTATGAAACGCTATACATATCTTCTCTGAGATGCGTATGTTCACCTGTATGACTAAAGTATAGCTTTTGTGGGGTTGGAAGTCTAAAAGTTGGCAATATGTGATAGCAAGTGACATTTTTGGTTGGTGTGCATTACACCTTTATTTTCTTTTTTATTTCCCTTTTCTTTCGCAATGTTTGCATAAAAATTATTGGAAAAAAAATAATAAACTGGCCCTAGTATGTTCATGTATGCATATACTGGTAAGTTAGGAGCTTACGGCCAGATTCACAGCGGAGATACGACGGAGTATCTCAGATACGCCGTCGTATCTCTCAGAGTATCTATGCGACTGATTCATAGAATCATTTACGCATAGATATCCCTAAGATCCGACAGGTGTAATTGTTTTACACTGTCGGATCTTAGGATGCAGTACCGCGGCCGCCGCTGGGGGGAGTTTGCGTCGTAAACCAGCGTCGGGTATGCAAATTAGGAGTTACGGCGATCCACAACGGATTTTCGCGTTCGCTACGTCGCCGCTAGTCTAGTTTCCCGTCGCAAAGTTAGTCGTCGTTTTTGGTGCCTTAACTTTACACAGCAAACGTATTGCTGTATAAAGTATGGCCGTCGTTCCCGCGTCGAAATTTAAAAATTAACGTTGTTTGCGTAAGCCGTCCGGGAATACGGAATTACGCTACCCGTGTCGCCGTTCAAAAAAATGACGTCACTACACGCAAAGCACGGCGGGAATTTCGAAACGGAGCATGCGCAGTAGGTTCGGCGCGGGAGCGCTCCTAATTTAAATGGCACAAGCCCATTTATATTACGCGGGCTTACGCCGGAGGCCGCCGGCATAGGTTTTCATTGCAAGTGCTCTGTGAATCAGGCACTTGCGATGAAAACTTGCGGCGGTGTAACGTATCTACGATACGTTACGCCGCCGCAATTCTACCTGAATCTGGCCCTTAGATTGTAAGCTCCTTGAGGCAGGGACTGATGTGAAAGTACAATATATATATATGTACATGGATGGTTTTATACAAGTATCTGTAATAAATGAATAAATACAACGGCAGCTTATATGTTGACGTGAAAAAATAAAATAAAATAATGTTCTGAGCTTCTCGAAGTTCAGAACATCCAATTTCACTCGACGAAGGAAAGCAAATGGGGCTGTACTGACTAGGTGGGTGTTAAAGTTTTAGATAATCATAACAAATAGGTCAACAAGGTTTAAATCTAAAGACCCTTGTGTGTCATTCATTTTAAACATTGTTTAAAGTTCTGCATATTTTCACACATATATAATAAATAAGGTGAAAACTTCATACCTGACAAAAGAGCAATAACTACCTTTCTTCAAAGCATACTATGCATGTACAATAATAAAGATAGGTCACTTTTCCTTTCATACACATAATGTACAATGAATCGACTTGATGTCTCTCACCAGCCATCCTCAGTGCCTAGCCACATGGAGCTCTGATAGGCCTCGGGGTCGATGCTCATGAGGTCCTCAAGGCTGCCCCGCGTGATAGAGCTGCGGCTGGATCTCCTCACTGCTGGTCCGTCTGTTGGGCTTTCGCTCTCCCGGCTCTGGTTGAAGTTGGTGGGAATAGGGAGGAACCCAGATTCTTGCTCCTCCTCCGAGCTGGTGGTCTCGGCTGTGGTGTCCTTAGCACTCGGCATCTCTTCATCTGGGGAACAGAAGCTCATTAGATGCAGACACAACAGATTACCTTAAAGTCTCTGTGCAGAGGACTGACGCCCTCTGTTGTTTTGCAGCGCTGTAGGTCTGTCACCCTAAGGGGAGTGTTGGGCCTCTACAGAGAGATCATTGCTTACACACAAAGATCAGGGTTTCTACTCTGTAGCATGCTTCCTCAAAAACCAAACTTATCAAGAAGGATGCAGCATCGGTTCCCCGCCGCCTCGAAGACTGAGAACCAAGCGATCAAAGACCACTGCTCACTCGGTTCTCAGTGCTCCATGAGCAGAGAGCTGGTGACTGTTAGTCACTGGCTTTCTGCCTCTCCCCCCCCCCCCCACACTTACTAGAGTGCTGGGCTATGGAGGGGGCAGGATTGGCCAGTTCAGGCTTTCAGCGGCTCGCTAAGAGGCTGAGCTGGGTATTGGTCCAGGCATGTGGGCGGATCCTGACTTTGTCATGATCTTGCCCCAGCCTGGACCTGCTCTGCGATGTCAGCAGGCTTCAGCCCGCTGTCTGCTGAAAACGAGTCACAGGAGTGCAGAACAAACCGCACTCCTGTGATTCACAGGAGAAGTACAAGCAAACCAGATTTGGCTGGACTTCTTCTTTAGACCCCTTTTTACACTGAGGCAGTATTCAGGTGCTTTAGCATTAGAAATAGCCTTTGAAAAGCACCTAAAAAATCGCCTCCCATTTAATGCAGTGTGTCTCTTTTCATACTGGGGCGGTGCGCTTGTGGGACATTCCAAAAAGTTCTGCAAGCAACATCTTTGGGGTGGGTTGGGAGCACTGGCCCGGATTCAGTAAGATTTGCGCATAAATTATGGAGGCACAGGGCAACGATTTTGCCCTGCGCCCCCGCAAATTTGCGCCGCTGCCCACGATTCACGGAGCAGTAGCTCCGTAAATTGCGAGGGCGCGCCGGCAAAATTGCCCGGCGTAAGCCAGCGCAATTTAAATGATCCCGCAGGGGGCGGGAATCATTTAAATTAGGCGCGTTTCCCGCGCCGATCGTAAAGCGCATGCGCCGTCGGGAAACTTTCCCGACGTGCATTGTGGCAAATGACGTTGCAAGGACGTCATTTGCTTCAAAGTGAACGTGAATGGCGTCCAGCGCCATTCACGAATCACTTACGCAAACGACGTGAAATTCAAATTTCACGACGCGGGAACGGCGGGTATACTTTAGCATTGGCTGCCCCTACTATTAGAAGGGGCAGCCTTACGCTAAAGACGCCGTACGGAAACTCCGTAACTTGCGTACGCAGGGCCCGCGCAACATTGTGAATCGGTGTTAGTATGCAATTTGCATACTATACACTGAGCACAATGGGAGCGCCCCCTAGCGGTCATCGCAAGAATGCAGCTTAAAATCTGCGTGGCATAAGAGCCTTATGCCACGCAGATTTTAGGCTGCAGTCGGCGTTACGATGTTCCTGAATCAGGAGCATTCGTAACGCCGGAGCAAGTCAGCAATTGCGCTGCGTAACTATGGTTACGCAGGCGCAATTGCTCTCTGAATCCGGGCCATTGTAAATAGCGCTCTCAAAACGCCCTGCCCATTGCAAAGAATGGGCAGCGCATCTAAAGCGCCTTAAAAGCGATTTGAAATCGAAGAAAAACTCAACTTTGTGTGGGGTAAAAACACCCCCACTAGTGACTGAAAAGCGGCAAAAAATAAATAAATAGCGGTGCGTTAGCGCTAATGGCACATATGCTCAGTGTGAAGGGGGTCTAAAGCAGTGGCTGTGGCTTTTTTGAAAAAAAGGTAAAAAGAAACTTTGCACATTTTTTTTTCTTTTGAAACACCTGGAATGTATTTAGCCAATTCAAACTGAAGGTTCAGTTGGGCTTTAACAGTAACTCTAAGACTAATTTGCATACCTAAATCATTTTTATACATATTTGAAAGAACATACAGTGGAATCTTGGTTTACGAGTAACGCAGTTAATGAGCATTTTGAAAGACGAGCAACTTTTTATTTTTTATTCTGACTCGGTTTGCAAGTGTTGTCTCGCAAAACGAGTAGAATTCAAGCTTATGGGGTGTGCAGTATCGCATTTGGCTTGAGGTGCAGGGGCGCCGGAGCCGCTCGGAAATACTCTGTTCCCGGGTGTTTCCAAGCCTTTCCGAGGTCAGCCGAGCTGTCCCGGATCATTTACGAGGCTCTCCGGCACCCCCCAACTCTGGCCACATGCGGTATTGCATGCCACTGAAGTCAATGCGGAATTAACTCGCTTTGATATGCAAGTGCTTTGGATTACGAGAATTCTCCTGGAATTATGCTCGTAATCCAAGGTTCCACTGTATATGGTTTTTGTCTGGCACGCTGATTTAGTCAAAAAAGAAATCCTACTCTGTTCATAGGCTGAAAAAAAACATTAACCACTTGAGCACCGGGCCATCGTCAAATGACGGCTTCACGGTGACTCTGAATATTCAACAGGACGTCTATTGACGTCCTGTATTCCACCGGCCACTGGGGGGCGCGCGAGCACGCCCGGCGCGTCCCCGAGATGCCGATGCGCGTGCCTGGCGGTCGCGATGTCCGCCAGGTACCCGCGATCGGTAACGACAGAGCAGGGACGTGGAGCTCTGTGTGTAAACACAGAGCTCCACGTCCTGTCAGGGGACAGAGGAGACCGATCTGTGTCTCTTGTACATAGGGACATAGATCGGTCACCTCCCCCAGTCACCCCCCTTCCCCCACAGTTAGAACACAATACAGGTATACATATTAACCCCTCCCTCACCCCCTAGTGTTAACCCCTTGAATGCCAGTCACATTTATACAGTAATTAGTGCATATTTATCGCATTAATCGCTGTATAAATGTGAATGGCGCCAAAAACGTGTCAAAAGTGTCCGATGTGTTCGCCGCAATGTCACGGTGACAGTAAAAAAAAATCGCAAAATCGCCGCCAATACTAGTAAAAAAATGTATAAAATAAAAATGCCATAAATCTATCACCTATTTTGTAAACGCTATAACTTTTGCGCAAACCAATCAATATATGATCATTGCGATTTTTTTTACCAAAAATATGTAGAAGAATACGTATCGGCCTAAATTGAGGGAAAAAAAAGTTTTTTAATTTTTTTTTTTGATATTTATTAAATAAAAAAGTAAAAAATAGTGTTTTTTTTTTTTAAATTGTCACTCTTCTTTTGTTTATAGCGCAAAAAATAAAAACCGCAGAGGTGATCAAATACCACCAAAAGAAAGCTCTATTTGTGGGAACAAAATGATAAAAAAATTGTTTGGGTACAGTGTAGCACGACCGCGCAATTGTCATTCAAAGTGCGACAGTGCTGAAAGCTGAAAATTGGCTTGGGCAGGAAGGTGCGTAAGTGCCCGGTATGGAAGTGGTTAATATACAGATTGCAGATAGTAAGGGTTAAACAAATGTATCCTGATGGCAACAACCAGACTAAAACCCGTACTGGAAAACAGTGGGAATGACAACATTTTTGATGCAGCAAGGTGAAGCAAAACTTACTGCCAAAGCTGGAGGAGATGGTCGAGCGGCTGGCCTGACTCTGGAGGGTTCCCGAAGGGCTAGGAGAGGACTCATCGTCGGTGTCGTCGCTATCGAACGGCACCAAATCCCGGCTGGCACTGTCTGTGTGTTCGGAGAGTTCCAGAGACGAGCCGGAGATGGAGATATGGAGGCACTGCTGGGACGCCGCTTCATCCAGAGAGTTCTGCGGGAGGCGCTCAGACCTCTGGTTGGTCAGAGCTGCTGGCCTGTCTCTGCATTGGAGAAGACATTATTATTGAGATACCTTCCAAATCTAATAAAAACTTGTTTCATCTTTTCAGTAATGCATTCAAGGTAATCACAACACTTTCTTTGAAACTGCATGACTCAAACAGTCCCACATGTCTTGATGCCCCATTTAGCCCAGGTTAAAAAAAAAGAAAAAAAAATAGAAGAAAAGCTGCTAAGACCCCTGTAACGGAATGACCAGTGACAAACAGACTTTGGAAGGATGAGGGGTACTCCTGTACCGGCGTCACCAAGGAGTCTTATGTCTAGGGTCACCTTATGTCCAATAGGGCCATAGGGTGACTGAGAAATGATATCAGAAATTACAGGACAGGGGACATTACTGATAGCTCATATTACAGGATCTTGAGATATTGCAAAGTGTTGGTTTATTCTGACCCTACCAGTCAATAGAATGACTCTTTCAATGCGTAGCCCAGGCTATTGAGTTGTTAAATGAGGCTGGCTCCTGAAAGACCTTTCATCGTGTGATAACACTGTTTAAAGCCTATTGATGATCAGGCGTGAATACCTTTCTGTCGGAGACAGACCGTCTGTCTAAAGATGTGGATTGAGGGGAAATCATTGTGTGATGGTGTTTTGTTTGAATTCTATTAATAAAGGAATATGACTTCTCAGGTGTAGTGATTAGGTCATGTTAATTATAGACCGGCGCTGAAATGTCTGGAATGTTTAGCAATTAGCCCATCTGAAGGTGTATTGAAGCCCCCCCCAGTGTGTGATGTTGGGGGTGGAGAGTTCTTTGTTCCTTTGATTATTTTAACCTGTTGTACTGTATATAAGAAAGCTAAGTTACCATTAAAGATGTCTTTCATTTGAAACCAGAACCCAGGGCTGTGTGTCTCGGTTATTCTGGGAAATTGGATGGATCGGGTCCTGTTGGAGTGTCAGATAAGCTGTCATGGTTGATGGAAGGTCGTAAACGGTGGTGACCGTTACAACCCCGTACACACGATCGGAAATTCCAACAAGAAAACCATGTTTTTTTTTCCGACAGAATGTTGGCTCAAACTTGTGTTGCATACACACGGTCACACAAATCTTGTCTGAAATTCCGACTGTCAAGAACGCGGTGACGTACAAGACGTACAACGAGCCGAGATCAATGAAGTTCAATAGGCAGTTTGGCCCTTCTACTTGATTCTGAGCATGCGTGTTTTTTTGTGCAACGTAATTGCATACAGACGAGCGGAATTTCCAACAGGAATTTTTTCCATCGGAAAAATAGAGAACCTGCTCTCAATCTTTTGTTGGCGGAAATTCCGACAGCAAAAGTCCGATGGAGCATACACACGGTCAGAATTTCCGTCCAAAAGCTCACATCAGACTTTTCTTGTCGGAATTTCCGATCGTGTGTACAGGGCATAAAAAGGTATATAGAACAGGCATGTAGAAATTCCAGAAAATATCTGCAGAAATTTTCATTGTTCCCGTCTTTGCCCAAATGCCCAGCTGTTTTGAAAAGGCAAAGCTTTGAAAAAAAAAACCTGGAAGAAGTCGATTGGTTTCTATGCAGAGCTGCACCAGATTTTGCACTCTCCAGTTTTAGAAAATCAACTCCCCAGTGTCTTTTTGTCCATTTTCTCCATTAGTAGTAATTCAGTTCCAAGAGGCAAAGGACAACGAAAGGTAGAGCTGAGCAGACAGACCTGCCTGGTCCTTTAAAGCCCCAGGAGCACTTGCTGGGCACTACTTTGAAATGTCTTCCAGACATTGGATCACCACCCAGTCAAGCCATTTTATGTCTATGAGCACCATAAATAACAGGACAGCTGCAGGGGGTGTAGTAAAAACTATTAGATCAGACTAAGGTTTGGGTCCCCTCTTACCCAACCCACTTTCTGATTCATGTCTCTGTCAATGCATCCGCTTCTACACAGCTCTTAATAGTGGTCAACATCTGTTTAGAAGCAAGAACTCTCTCGGAGCCCTTTGAAACTGCCCCCCACATAGAGAGGATCTTCCCACAGACGGGACAAGACGATCCTTGAAGTCTTTCGACACTGGATTCCTCCCATCCCCAGTAAATCAGAGTTCTTCCTGGGGTAACCTCAGTGCCACTGTCACCATAACAGGCCAAATCATGCCATCATGTATGCAGACACCGCAAACCACACAAAGAAACTTGACTCCTCTGACAAAAAACCCCGGGGTAGATTCAAAAAGCAATTGCGTCTGCGTAACCATGCGTAAGTGAATCGTGAATGGCGCTGGACGCCATTCACGTTCACTTTGAAGCAAATGACGTCCTTGCGACGTCATTTACCGCCATGCACGTCGGGAAAGTTTCCCGACGGAGCATGCGCACTACGCTCGGCGCGGGAACGCGCCTAATTTAAATGATCCACGCCCCCCTACGGGATCATTTAAATTACGCACGATTACGCCGGGCATTTTTCAGGAGCGCCCACGCAATTTAAGGAGCTACTGCTCCGTGAATCGAGCGTAGCACAGGTAATTTACGGAGGCGCAGTGGCAAAACGGTGCGCTGCGCCTCCGTAAAAAATGCGCACATTTACCTGAATCTAACCCACCATGTTTATCTCCAGAAGATGATGGTCCACTCATTGTCTGCTCTTCAAAACATTTTTGATATGTATTTTTAACCTCCCTGGTGGTATGATTAATTCAGATTTTAGGTGCTGAAAGCGGTACCATTATTTTGCATGGAAATTTGGCGTTTTATATTGTAGGCCTGTAATTCTTAGGCCTGGTACACACGATAGGATTGATCCGCGGATGCGGTCCGCCGGACCGTATCTGCGGATAAATCCTCTGAGGATTGTGATCCGATGGAGTGTACTCACCATCGGATCGAAATCCGTGCCGAATTTACACCGCGGTGACGTGTCGCGCCGTCGCCGCGATGATGACGCGGCGACGTGCGCGACGCTGTCATATAAGCAATTCCACGCATGCGTCGAATCATTACGACGCATGCGAGGGACGGGTTCGGACGGATCGATCCGGTGAGTCTGTACAGACCACCGGATCGATCCGCTGGAGCCGATTCCAGCGGATAGATTTGTTAGCATGCTAACAAATTTTTATCTGCTGGAAATCGGAAATCTCCGCGGATAAATATCCGCTGGAACGTACACACCAGGGGATCTATCCGCTGAAACCGATCCGCTGAGATTTTTCAGCGGATGGATCCTCTCGTGTGTACGGGGCCTTAGAAATAACTCACTTAAATCTGTCCAAACAAGAGTCCAGTAGACATCCCGGGTATAATCAAATTTGAAACACAAAATCATAAAATTATAATACAATAAATAATTATAACAAATAATATAATAATAATAAAAATTATTACTTTACATTTTTTTGATGACGAATTTCCCCACATATTGCTATCGCTCAATTGTACAAGTGATTCTAATTTATTATCGGTGTTCTTAAACCAATTTTGACATAAAGGGACACTTTTGGTTGCTATGGACAATCTCCAGTTTCCAGGCAGAAAGAACAGTTTTTATTATATAAAAGAACATGCAGGGCACTGGGCAGACCACTAGGGACAAGGGGGGTGTGTATTTTGTACATACAGTACTGTAATCTATAATATTACAGTATACTGTATGTATTGTGTGTATTTACCGTACTTTAAACTTGGTGCCGATCTCCGCCCCTGTGCGCCATAACGAGCTCGGCGGCACACGGGCACTGTGAATTGAACAAGGAGACACAGCTCGATCACACAGCGCGGCGGCATCGCAGGATCCAGGGACAAGGTAAGTAAACCATGCCTGTGGACTCTGCGAGGCGATCCCGAGTCTGGATTGGGGTTACCGCTTTTGGTCCTGAAATTCCACCCCGAGCCAGACTCGGGAATACCTCCAGGGGGGTTAAAGGGTCAGTCTGTCTGAGTGATAGTTTAGTTATAGGAGAAGATGAGGGGTGGTCGGTACCTGGCTTCTTATATGCATTGGATACTCCAATAGCAAGACCTCCCTGCCATGATTCCTGACTGGTTCCTGCACAGCTGGCGAGTTCTGAATGTCATAAAAGCTGCAAGAGGCTGCAGTCCTGCTAAAAACACAGTGACAAGAGGCTGCAGTCCTACTACAAACACAATGACAAACTGCTGGAACTGGCTAAATGAAAAAAAAAAAATAGTATAAAAGGAATTCAAGGAACCAAATGGACTTTGTAAACTAAAGCCTAAGTGCAGCCAAAAATAAATAAATAAAAAAAACCTCAGCACAAGGAACAGAACATACTGGGCCAGATTCAAGAAGCAATTGCGCCTGTGTAACCATAGGTTACACAGCGCAATTGCTTACTTGCTCCGGCGTAGCGAATGCTCCTGATTCAGGAACATCGCTACGCCGACTGCAGCCTAAAATCTGCGTGGCATAAGGCTCTTATGCCACGCAGATTTTAGGCTGCATTCTTGCGTTGGCCGCTAGGGGGCGCTCCCATTGTGATCTGTGTATAGTATGCAAATTGCATACTAACACCGATTCACAACGTTGCGCGAGCCCTGCGTACGCAAATTACGTAGTTTGCGTACGTCGGGTTTCGCGTAAGGTTACACATCCTAATAGCAAGCGCAGCCAATGCTATAGGATACCCACGTTCCCGCGTCGCGATATTTAAAATCTACGTCGTTTGCGTAAGTGAATCGTGAATGGCGCTGGACGCCATTCACGTTCACTTTGAAGCAAATGACATCCTTGCGACGTCATTTGCCGCAATGCACGTCGGGAAAGTTTCCCGACGGAGCATGCGCTCTATGCTCGGCGTGGGAGCGTGCCTAATTTAAATGATTCCCGCCCCCGGCGGGATCATTTACATTGCCCGCGCTTACACCAGGCAATTTTGCCGGCGCGCCCTCGCAATTTACGGAGCTACTGCTCCGTGAATCGAGGGCAGTGCAAAATATTTGCATGGGCGCAGGGCTAAATCGTTGCCCTGTGCCTCTGCAAATAAAGCGCAAATGTACCTGAATCTGGGCCACTGTTAGTAGGATGTGTCCCTTGTGCTGATGCATCTTTTTTTAGATGAAACCCTCTTCCATCCATTGATTAATGCTTCTATGAATGAGACAGTATCTATGAAAGGGGGGGGGGGGGCAGACATTTCAATCATCCACCCATCCTCAATTCAGACATCCTGTTTCATTCATAGACACTATGGTGCTCCTTATATGAATAGAGCAGATTGGGTGGAAAGGGTGGGCAAAGTTGGGCTCTCTGGAGGATTACGGCAGCAGGGGTTGGGTGGGGCAGGGCAAGGACAGAGGAGGATTTCACCTAAAAGAAGAGTTATATGCACAAGGGACACATCCTGCTGACTGTATGTTATTTCCCTTGCACTCATTTTTTCTGTTTTGTTTTGTTGCATTAGGCTTTAACCGATTGCCGACCGCCACACGACTATTCACGCAGAATGGCATGGCTGCACAAAGGGACGTACCTGTACGTCCCCTTTAAATCGTGGCATTGTAGGCGCGCGCCCGCCGCGTGCTCCATGAGGGTGACCATGGGTCCCGCTGACTCGATGTCCGCTGGGCTCTCGCGATCGTGTCATGGAGCGGCAGAACGGGGAGATGCCTATGTAAACAAGAAATTTTCTTGTTCTGCCTAGCAACATGACAGATCTACTGCTCCCTGTCATCGGGAGCAGTGATCTCTGTCATGTGCTAGTGAGACCAGCCCCCCCCCCCCACAGTTAGAATCACTCCCTAGGACACACTCCTTGATCGCCCCCTAGTGTTTAAGCCCTTCCCTGCCAGTGTCATTTACATGGTAATCAGTGCATTTTTATAGCACTGATCGCTGTATAAATGACAATGGTTCCAAAAAAATGTCAAAAGTGTCCGCCATAATGTCGCAGATTGCCGCCATTAGTAATAAAATAAAAATAATAAAAATGCCATAAAACTATCCCCTATTTTGTAGACGCTATAACTTTTGCGCAAACCAATAAATATACACTTATTTTTATTTTTTTACCAAAAATATGTACAAGAATACATATCGGCCTAAACTGAGAAAGAAATTATTTTTTTTAGATATTTTTAGGGATATTTATTATAGCAAAAAGTAAAAAAAAAATAGCATTTTTTTTTCAAAATTGTCGCTCTTTTTTGGTTTATAGCGCAAAAAATAAAAACCGCAGAGGTGATCAAATGCCACCAAAAGAAAGCTCTATTTGTGGGAAAAAAAAGGACGTCAATTTTGTTTGGGTCGCACGACCGCGCAATTGTCAGTTAATGCGACACATTGCCGAATCGCAAAAAGTCAGGAAAGGGGTAAATACTTCTGGGGCTGAAGTGGTTAATATATCTAAAACCCAAACTTTTATTTTAGTTTTGAATGGAGTGGGTAAGCATTAGAGCCCCTGTCTATGTCCCATCAAGCAGATTTAACCGCTTTGTCCTGGTGACAGTTGTGCCTAGGACAGAAGGTGATGGGAAATCCTAAATTTTACAGCTGTTACCACAACAGGAACATGGAGGAAATCCTGTCACTTGTAGTCCCAACTGTCTAGGAGAGAGTTTTCCCTCACTTTGTAGAGGTTTCCTCTCACAACCTGTTGAGCCCCTGGAAGAAGTAAAGGGAAATCTCTGCAATAGCAAACAAACCACCAAAAAAAAAGAAGGGGATCCTTACTTTAAAGCGGAGTTCCAACAACAATTAGCATTTTTTAAATGTATGTCCTTTCATCCTGCGTTTTTATAATATAAATCCGGTCACTTACTATTTTACAATCCGCCGCCGATCCGCATAGATATTAAAAAAAGATGGTTTATAAAACTATGTCTACACCGTTGTCATTTTGCTTGTGGGCATTGTGAAGCCTACAAGCACTTAGGGCCAGATTCAGGTACAATTGCGCCCGTGTAACGTAAGCCGTTTACGTTACACCGCCGCAAGTTTTCAGTTTTAGAGCCCGATCCACAAAGCACTTACCTGGAAACTTGCGGCGGTGTATCGTAAATACGTCTGGCGCAAGGCGGTCCAAATCGAATGGGCGGGTACCATTTAAATTAGGCGCGCTCCCACGCCGGACCTACTGCGCATGCTCCGTTTGCAAATTCCCGCCGTGCTTTGCGCGAACTGACGTAATTTTTGCGATCGGCGACGTGCGTAGCGTACTTTCGTATTCCCGGACGTGTTACGCAAACGACGTGAAATTTTCAATTTCGACGCGGGAACGACGGCCATACTTTAGACAGCAATACGTTTGCTGTCTAAAGTTAAGGCACCCAAAACGACGACTAACTTTGCGACGGGAAACTAGACTAGCGGCGACGTAGCGAACGCGAAAAACCGTCGTGGATCGCCGTAACTCCTAATTTGCATACCCGACGCTGGTTTACGACGCAAACTCCCCCCAGCGGCGGCCGCGGTATTGCATCCTAAGATCCGACAGTTTAAAACAATTACACCTGACGGATCTTAGGGATATCTATGAGTAACTGATTCTATGAATCAGTCGCATAGATACTCTGAGAGATACGACGGTGTATCTCCTTTGTGAATCTGGGCCAGTTTTCCTGGAAGTCTTGGATGGGGAGTGATAATTGGACAGCGCACTGCATCCTGGGAAATGATGACACACATTTCCCAGGAGCATTAGAGGGAGATGATGTCAGAATCCTAGGTGATTCCAAAGGCAGATTTTGTGGGACCGCATAGCAACAGGCATTTTTTTTTTTTTTTTTTTTACTTTTTTAGGTCTAATGAGCACAATAATTAGCTACTGGCAACACCTAATTTGGGCCCCCCGAGTTTTGAGCTCCTAACTCCTTATAGATTGGTAGATGGATACTGAGTGTTGCCTTCTTTGCATACAAGATTGTTTCTGCCTGTAATCCTTTAAAGCAAACCTGTGGGAATAATTACATAACACAGCTAACAGCTATGGCCTACATTATATACCTCTTTTGTTGGATTTTGTGGCCACACAGCAGCCTGGATTTCTTCCAGTAATGTCTTTACAGAGGACAATAGGCCCATCCTATCCAACAATGCAATGCCCATGTTCTTACTGATTGACCTATCGGGTGGCCTAGATATTGCCACACAGGGGGCACAAGGCTGCCTCTATTATCCATGCAAAATAGCAACTTTGAGAAAACTGTATTTGTAAACCCACTTTGGGAAAGTGCTGGAGTGAGACATTTGTAAGGTAGAGGTATGTGTGACACCTCACGCTCTCAGTGACAGCAACTGCTCAATCTTTCCAGATGTACATTTATATCCAGTATGTGTAGTAGAATATCCACTTAAGACCCGGACCATTATGCAGGTAAAGGACCTGGCCAGTTTTTGCGAGTTGGCACTGCGTCGCTTTAACTGACAATTGACAAAATAGAGTGACAATTTTGAAAAAAAATCTATATTTTTTACTTTTTGCTATAAGAAATACCCCCCAAAAAGATATAAAAAAACGTTTTTTTCTCAGTTTAGGCCGATACGTATTTGTGACGGTATCGGTATGATATCCCCGTCAACGTTCCCTTCTTCCCATAACGACAATCACCCCAATATTCCACGAGGAGGGATATCCCTGGAATCGCCCAGAAAGCCACACATGAGACAAGCTTACTGCTGGAACAAGACACTTTATTGACACAAACTCAGCTTATATGTGGTTACAGCCTGTTAGGAACGCCCCCCTCACACAGTGGGGTTTCCCATACAGATTATAGGAGACAAGTCGGAGCCGACCATGCAGACATGTTTCTTTAGATAAAGACATCAGCGGAGTTAATTACTAGGTGTAACAGCCTGACCACAATGAAGCAATCAGAATAATTAACATGAGCCCCTTATCTAATCATTGTAAACAGTAAGGCCGGTCTCCTTCCCACACACAATAAATCAATTACCATTTGAACTAGGGAGCTGGCTGAGGAAGGGTCATTAACATGTCAATAGCTTGTGACACATGAACCAAGCAGGGAGATTTACACTGACATCCTTCACAATGGCCCCCCTTTTTCTCCCTGCTCCGGCAAACCCGGTTGGACCTTCCCTGGTCCAGTAGGGTTGACGGGTTCAGAGCTTTTAGTCCGAGGTTAACTCCGTTTGGCGTGACTGACCTCCATTGGTAACTGCTTCCGACTCAGGTATGCTACCGGGTCGTCAGATCACACGCCGGTCAGTCCCCAAGTCTTTGTGCGATCTGCAAAGTCACCAGAAGTCAGTGTGAAGACAGCGAATGGGTCTGTGCGCCGCCGTCTAGGTGTCCCGCTATGGGAGGGGGCAGGGGACTCAGAGCCCCATAAGGTCAGCCACCCACTGCTCCCTCCGCAGCCGCCGGTTCTCCTCTTTGAGCTTCTCCAGCTCCATCTCCAGTTCATGGAGCCTGGGGGGGTCAGCCCGCTGTGACCTCAGGTGGTTGTTCTCCTCCTCCATGCGGCTTATGCACTCCTCCAGCTCTATGTACTCACGGATCAGATCCTGCTTGCTCATGTCCTGCAGGCTCTCCACGTGGTCCTTCATCATCAGGAACTGGGTGGTGGTGTAAGGGGCCACCGGTGGGCCCTTGGCGAACATCTCGGCCCGCATCTGGGGCGCCCGCTGCGATTCCATCTCCTCCAGTCGCTTCTTCTCCTCCCAGGTCCGCTGGTTATATGACTTCCAGGACCTCTTCTTCTTGGAGGGTAGCTGGCGGTGCCTCTTTCTGCCCAGCTCCCTCCAAGGCCCCTCCGGCTCATGGCGGTCGCCCATGACCAGCTGACAATGGTGTTCCCTGTTGTCCGTAATAACAGATTGTACCATGAGGGCTTCGTAAGGGGTGCCCAATGGTTCTTCCGGACCCAGCTCCTGGAGATCCCAAGCCGAGTCTACACAATGGGCTGCTGCTGGTGGGCGGTACCCAGGTTGAGACCAATTTGACCTGTTTTTTGTTGCTAGCGATCCTTCCACGAACTTCCAGTAGTTCTTCCAGTGTCTGCTTGGAATCCGGGTGTGAAGGGGAATAGAAGGGAAAAATCCCACTGCTGCCACCAATTGTGACGGTATCGGTATGATATCCCCGTCAACGTTCCCTTCTTCCCATAACGACAATCACCCCAATATTCCACGAGGAGGGATATCCCTGGAATCGCCCAGAAAGCCACACATGAGACAAGCTTACTGCTGGAACAAGACACTTTATTGACACAAAAACTCAGCTTATATGTGGTTACAGCCTGTTAGGAACGCCCCCCTCACACAGTGGGGTTTCCCATACAGATTATAGGAGACAAGTCGGAGCCGACCATGCAGACATGTTTCTTTAGATAAAGACATCAGCGGAGTTAATTACTAGGTGTAACAGCCTGACCACAATGAAGCAATCAGAATAATTAACATGAGCCCCTTATCTAATCATTGTAAACAGTAAGGCCGGTCTCCTTCCCACACACAATAAATCAATTACCATTTGAACTAGGGAGCTGGCTGAGGAAGGGTCATTAACATGTCAATAGCTTGTGACACATGAACCAAGCAGGGAGATTTACACTGACATCCTTCACAGTATTCTTCTACCTATTTTTGGTAAAAAAAAACGCAATAAGCGTTTAACGATTGGTTTGCGCAAAATTTATAGCGTTTACAAAATAGGGGATAGTTTTATGGCATTTTTATTAATATTTTTTTTTACTACTTATGGCGGCGATCATCGAATTTTTTTCGTGACTGCGGCATTATGGCGGACACTTCGGACAATTTTGACACATTTTTAGGACCATTGTCATTTTCACAGCAAAAAGTTCTATAAAAATGCACGGTTTACTGTGAAAATGACAATTGCAGTTTAGGAGTTAACCACTAGGGGGCGCTGTAGGGGTTATTGTATGACCTCATATGAGTTTCTAACTGTAGGGGGCGGGGGTGGACGTGTGACGTCACTGATCGCCTTTCCCTATATCAGGGGACAGACGATCAATGACATTGCCACTGTGAAGAACGGGGAAGGTGTGTTTACACACACCTCTCCCCGTTCTTCAGCTCCTGTGACCGATCGCGGGACACCGGCGGCGATCGGGTCCGCGGGCGCGGTCACAGAGCTTCGGACCCACAGCTGGGCACTCAAAGGGGACCTACAGGTACGTACGTGCATGTGCCCAGCCATGCCATTCTGCCAACGTAAATGTGCAGGAGGCGGTCCTTAAGTGGATATATAGAAAGACTTGATTGCAGTTGAATATAGGGAAAGACTTGATTCACGTCTGACGAATGTAGCACACTATGGGGTTGATTTACTAAAACTAGAGAGTGCAAAATCTGATGCCGCTCTGCAAATAAAACAAACAGGTACCTGTTTTTTTTGTTGTTGTTGTCAAAGCTTAATTGAATGAGCTAAAGTTAGAAGCCAATTGGCTACTGTGCACAGCTGCACCAGATATTGCACTTTCTAGTTTTAGTAAATCAACCCGTATGTTTTATTGTGATTACTACTCTTTCAACCATGGATCCGACATACCTGTAGTTCCTCTTCAGTCCGGGCACAGAAGCGATGCACAGGATTCGGGCGGAGCACACCGCGATACAGGCCTCTACCGTTGGCTCGTTTCTGATGCTGAGGAGGCAGACTTGACCCACATATCCATCGCTGTTACACACCCAGACCTCATGGACATTGTCTGAACTGCTGTGACTGGGGGAGGCGCATGAGAACTGTGGGGACAAGGAGCAAGGTCAGTGAGGCAATATATGAAAAGACATTCAGATCTATCCAGCAAATCAACCCCCCCCAAATAAGGATTGGCAATCCACTAATGGTAACCAATCACATTTCACTTAACTACTAACAGATTGATATATTATTACATTTGATTGGTTGCTATGGGTTCTGCATTAACCTTCACCATTGCTCTTTACAGAGTTTTCCTGAAAAAGCCCAAAGGTGAGAGATATATTCAACATTTAAATATACCAACTAACCCTAAATAAATAGTATTAGTTCACTTTAAAGTGAAGTGATAAAACAAATATCATTTGAAATTTTAATGCAGATTTGTACCTCTGTGATATATGAAAAAGTTGCCTATTAAGATCCTAAAACAGAGGTGATCATCTTGTCAGAAATCTATGTGGAATAACATAATATGATACTGGGATCAACCAGCAATATAATCCATCCACTACAACTATGTATGTGTAAAAGAACAAAATATCCCACAATGACGACACACTGACTCCAGGCAGGGACAGTCTTACAATAATGAAACACTGACACTAGGGAAGATCCTACAATAATGACACACTGACACATGGAAGGTCCTACAATAATGACACACTGACACTAGGGAAGGTCCTACAATAATGAAACACTGACACTAGGGAAGATCCTACAATAATGACACACTGACACTAGGGAAGGTCCTACAATAATGACACACTGACACTAGGAACGGTCCTACAATAATGACACACTGACACTAGGGAAGGTCCTACAATAATGACACACTGACGCTAGGGAAGGTCCTACAATAATGACACACTGACACTAGGGAATATCCTACAATAATGACACACTGACACTGGGGAAGGTCCTACAATAATGACACACTGACGCTAGGGAAGGTCCTACAATAATGACACACTGACACTAGGGAAGATCCTACAATAATGACACACTGACACATGGAAGGTCCTACAATAATGACACACTGACACTAGGGACAGTCCTACAATAATGAAACACTGACACTAGGGAAGGCCCTACAATAATGAAACACTGACACTAGGGAAGATCCTACACTAATGACACACTGACACTGGGGAAGGTCCTACAATAATGACACACTGACGCTAGGGAAGGTCCTACAATAATGACACACTGACACTAGGGAAGATCCTACAATAATGACACACTGACACTAGGGAAGGTCCTACAATAATGACACACTGACACTAGGGAAGGTCCTACAATAATGACACACTGACACTAGGGAAGGTGCTACAATAATGACACACTGACACTAGGGACGGTCCTACAATAATGACACACTGACACTAGGGAAGATCCTACAATAATGAAACACTGACACAAGGGAAGGTCCTACAATAATGAAACACTGACGCTAGGGTAGGTCCTACAATAATGACACACTGACACTAGGGAAGGTCCTACAATAATGACACACTGACACTAGGAGAAGGTCCTACAATGATGACACGCTGACACTAGGGAATGTCCTACAATAATGACACACTGACACTAGGGAAGATCCTACAATAATGAAACACTGACACAAGGGAAGGTCCTACAATAATGAAACACTGACGCTAGGGTAGGTCCTACAATAATGACACACTGACACTAGGGAAGGTCCTACAATAATGACACACTGACACTAGGGAAGATCCTACAATAATGAAAAAACTGACACAAGGGAAGGTCCTACAATAATGAAACACTGACGCTAGGGTAGGTCCTACAATAATGAAACACTGACACAAGGGAAGGTCCTACAATAATGACACACTGACGCTAGGGAAGATCCTACAATAATGAAACACTGACACAAGGGAAGGTCCTACAATAATGAAACACTGACGCTAGGGTAGGTCCTACAATAATGACACACTGACACTAGGGAAGGTCCTACAATAATGACACACTGACACTAGGAGAAGGTCCTACAATGATGACACGCTGACACTAGGGAATGTCCTACAATAATGACACACTGACACTAGGGAAGGTCCTACAATAATGACACACTGACACTAGGGACGGTCCTACAATAATGACACACTGACACTAGGGAAGGTCCTACAATAATGACACACTGACACTAGGAGAAGGTCCTACAATAATGACACACTGACACTAGGGAAGGTCCTACAATAATGACACACTGACACTAGGGAAGGTCCTACAATGATGACACACTGACACTAGGGACGGTCCTACAATAATGACACACTGACACTAGGGAAGGTCCTACAATAATGACACACTGACACTAGGAGAAGGTCCTACAATAATGACACACTGACACTAGGGAAGGTCCTACAATAATGACACACTGACACTAGGGAAGATCCTACAATAATGAAACACTGACACAAGGGAAGGTCCTACAATAATGAAACACTGACGCTAGGGTAGGTCCTACAATAATGACACACTGACACTAGGGAAGGTCCTACAATAATGACACACTGACACTAGGGAAGATCCTACAATAATGAAAAAACTGACACAAGGGAAGGTCCTACAATAATGAAACACTGACGCTAGGGTAGGTCCTACAATAATGAAACACTGACACAAGGGAAGGTCCTACAATAATGACACACTGACGCTAGGGAAGATCCTACAATAATGAAACACTGACACAAGGGAAGGTCCTACAATAATGAAACACTGACGCTAGGGTAGGTCCTACAATAATGACACACTGACACTAGGGAAGGTCCTACAATAATGACACACTGACACTAGGAGAAGGTCCTACAATGATGACACGCTGACACTAGGGAATGTCCTACAATAATGACACACTGACACTAGGGAAGGTCCTACAATAATGACACACTGACACTAGGGACGGTCCTACAATAATGACACACTGACACTAGGGAAGGTCCTACAATAATGACACACTGACACTAGGAGAAGGTCCTACAATAATGACACACTGACACTAGGGAAGGTCCTACAATAATGACACACTGACACTAGGGAAGGTCCTACAATGATGACACACTAAGCCTGAACGAAAGACATCATCAGTAACTGGTCTCTGAATTCTAAATACATCTACACCTGTATATTGCTCATGTCTGAATCTGACAGAGATGAGGGGAAAATCTGCAGCTGAATTGATCCCATTTATGGACTGATATTTGTACTTAAAAAAAAACAAAAACAAAAAACCATGAAAGGAAAAAGTAGTAAGAATAAAAATACATAGATTTTCTCCAGCCTCACCTGCATCCCGCTGCGTGTCTTCATGATGGGGATGGCCTTCAGGAATTCTGGGTCTAGGCGGTTCTTGCTGGTAGCTATGAAGAGAAGAAGAGAATCAGAAATTTGGGGAAGATCTTTTTTTTTTTTTTTTTAAAGTGCCACTAATCTCTTTTCTGTGTATTTATATCCAAAACATCCTCCCCTACTCTATAGTAAGGTTGGGCTCAGGCGTGTTCACAGCTCCACCTGCCCGAGCCCGCCAGGAAGCTGACACTCCACAGCACTAATCACAGACAGCGAGACATTTCCTGATCCCTGGGAAATGTCTCACTGCCTGTGATTAGCACTGCACAGTGTAAGCTTCCTGGTGGGCGCAGGCATGTGGCGTTGTTGCCCATCCTTTCTCTACAGATCAAACTCCTAGAAAACGCAAAGAATTCAGATGCAGAAACATAGCTTTGTACTGCTGAGGCCTGTCCAGCACAGAGCAATGTGTAGATCTGTACTCCAAAGTCACATGCATGAGCCAGTTCTTCCTCTAGGTCAGTGGTCTCCAAACTGTGGCCCTTTGCTTGCCTTTATCCAGCCCTCGGGGCACTATTTCTACCAGTGACACTAACAGTGGGGAACCATTCCTCTCTAAGAAAGAAAAAGAAAGTAGGACAATGACACCAACTTATGGCTACTCTAAGTTTATTACAAAAATTCAAAATACAAATGGAAATGGCAACCCAGCATCCCAGCCCACCTCAATGAATTCAACCTCCTTCCCCTAGCCCCTCCACACCCCCTGGACCAAACTGACAACAATGAGGCATTTTTCCTTCCACTGACACCAATGATGGGACGCTATTCCTTCCAATGATGCCAGAAATAGGGCATAATTCCTCCCACCGATGTAAATAATTAGGCACTATTCCTCCCACTAATACCAATGACGGGTACTATTCCTTCTACTACTGACTACAGGCACTGGGCTAGATTCATGTACCTGCGCTTCTTCTTACGGCGGCGCAGCGTATCGTATTTACGCTACGCCGCCGTAACTTACAGGAGCAAGTGCAGTATTCACAAAGCACTTGCTCCGTAAGTTGCGGCGGCGTAGCATAAATGGGGCCGGCGTAAGCCTGCGTAATTCAAATGTGGAAGGGGGGCGTGTTTTATGCTAATGTGTGATGACCTGATGTGATTGACGTGTTTTACGAACGGCGCATGCGCCGTCCGTGTACATATCCCAGTGTGCATTGCTCCCAAGTACGCCGCAACGACGTATTGGTTTCGACGTGAACGTAAATTACGTCCAGCCCTATCCGCGAACAACTTACGCAAACGACGTAAAAAATTCTAATTTCGAAGCGGGAACGACGTCCATACTTAACATTGGCTGCGCCTCCTAATAGCAGGAACAACCTTACGCCGAAAAAGCCTAACGTAAACGACGTAAATAAATTGCGCCGGCCGTACGTACGTTTGTGAATCGGCGTATCTAGGTAATTTGCATATTCTACGCCGAAAACAACGGAAGCGCCCCTAGCGGCCAACGTAATATTGCACACAATTCTACGCCGCCGCATTCAAGTTACGTCGGCGGAGGAAGCCTATTTTTTAGCGTATCTGCCTTTGAGAATCGGCGTAACTATACGCCGGCGCAGATTTGAAATTACGGCGGCGTATCTGGAGATACGCCGCCGTAAAAGCTACCTGAATCTACCCCACTATATTTATTTATTTTACTCCCACTGGTTCCGGGACATTTTTTACTTCTACTAGCCAGTTCGGCATCCCTAATGTCTGGAAGACAGTAAACCAGTCCTTTGTTTGAAAAGTTTGGAGAACCCTGCTCTAGGACACAATGGGCATGTGTGGTTGGTGTCCAGCTAGGTACAGGACACCTATTGCTCTCAATGGCCAGGCCTGGCCCTTCCACTGACACTAATGATGATTCCTATCACTGATATAAATAATTATGGCACTATCCCTCCCTCTAATACCAATGATGGGGCACTATTCCTTCTTCTGATGACTACAGGCACCATTTAACTTTTTTACTCCCACTGACCCCAGGGGATTTCCTACTTCCACACCTCCAGCCCCAATAAAGTCTTAAGGACAGTGGTCCAGATTTACAAATGAGATACGACGGAGTATCTCAGATATTCCGTCGTATCTCTCAGAGTATCTATGCGACTGATTTATAGAATCAGTTCCGCATAGATATCCCTAAGATCCGACAGGTGTAATTGTTTTACACTGTCGGATCTTAGGATGCAGTACCGCGGCCGCCGCTGGGGGGAGTTTGCGTCGTAAACCAGCGTCGGGTATGCAAATTAGGAGTTACGGCGATCCACAACGGTTTTTCACGTTCGCTACTAGTCTAGTTTCCCGTCGCAAATTTAGTCGTCGTTTTGGGTGCCCTAACTTTACACAGCACACGTATGTGCTGTATAAAGTATGGCCGTCGTTCCCGCGTCGAAATTTAAAAATCCACGTCGTTTGCGTAAGACGATCCGGGAATACGGAAGTACGCTACGCACGTCGCCGTTCGAAAAAATGACGTCACTTCGCGCATAGCACGGCGGGAATTTCGAAACGGAGCATGCGCAGTAGGTCCGGCGCGGGAGCGCGCCTAATTCAAATGGCACACGCCCCTTTAAATTACGCGGGCTTACGCCGGAGGCCGCCAGCGTAGGTTTTCATTGCAAGTGCTTTGTGAATCAGGCACTTGCGATGAAAACTTGCGGCGGTGTAACGTATCTACGATACGTTACGCCGCCGCACTTCTACGTGAATCTGGCCCAGTAAACCTAACCTAAGAAAGTTTGAAGCTCTAGGATAGAATGGGCTTCTAATGTTGGTGTCAAGCTACGTACAGGACACCTACTGCTTTCAATGGCCATGCCTGGTACAAGCGTGTAGATTTGGATTATGGAGCACCACAACATCTTATCACTGGCCGGAGCTGCACAAGTCGCAGCAGATAAAAAGCTACAAGTCTGCATCTGAGGTCTGTCAGTTCATTTAGAAATTTGAAAGGGAGGGTGGGTTACTATGAGTTCTATCCATTTGTAATATATTAGTAATGCAGGAATTTGATCCACCTGCTCTTCCTCTGCTCTCCGAAGTGTCTTCTACCTTCCCTCTCTTTCTTCTGCACAGAATTAAGATCAGTAGTTAAAGCCCAATTCAATTTTTAGTTCAAATCAGATAAATACATTCCAGGTGCATTAAAACAAAAGAAATGCAAAGACTTACAGTTCATTTTGCTTTAGAAAGCAGCCACAGCGTGAAAAGGAAAAGCCTGTTCCCTGCCAGCACTCTGCTGTAGAGAACCCTTGCTATCTGTGTGAAAGCAATGGCCTCTCTGCAGAGGTCCAACATACCGTCTTGCCAAGTCAAACCTAAAGCTGTGCAATTAGCAAAGTTAATGCTCCCTGCTGATAGCAGAGCTATAGGGCCTTTGCAGAGAGACTGCTGATTTCACAAAGAGAGCAACGGCCTTTTTTTTGCATCATGTTGACAGAACAGGCTTTTTGACTAAGGCTTTTAACTGTAATACTTTGCACATCTCGTGTGTTGATATGCCTGGAAAATATTTAGATAATTTGAACTGAAGTTCAGTTGAGTTTTCGGCCCCTTTCACACTTGTGCAAATTATTAGTCGCGGGACTTTGCCGTATCTTTGATGCGATTTTGACGGGACTTGAAGCAATGCCTTTGTAATCTTCAGATCTATGGACCTCAAGTCACATCAAAGTCAGACCAAAGTAGTACAGGGACTACTTTGAAGTTTCTGCAACTTGAAGTCGCACACATGAATGGTACTCATTGGAAATCATAGGGTACGACTTGTCATGCAACTTTTCAGTTCCAAGTCGCACAAGTGTGAAAGGGGCCTTAAAGATAATAAATAGCCAGATTCAGAAAGACTGGCTTAACTTTGAGGCGGCGTAGCTTATCGCATATACGCTACGCCGCCGTAAGTCAGAGAGGCAAGTGCTGTATTCACAAAGCACTTGCCTCCTAAGTTACGGTGGCGTATCGTAAATGGGCCGGCGTAAGCGCGCCTAATTCAAATGAGGAACAGGGGGGCGTGTTTTATGTTAATGACTCGTGACCCGACGTGATTGACGTTTTTAACGAACGGCGCATGCGCCGTCCGTGGACATATCCCAGTGTGCATTGCTCCAAAGTACGCCGCAAGGACGTATTGGTTTAGACGTGAACGTAAATTACGTCCAGCCCCATTCACGAACGACTTACGCAAACAACGTAAAAATTTCAAAATTCGACGCGGGAACGACGTCCATACTTAACATTGGCTAGGCCAGCTTTTTGTTCGACTAACTTTACGCCGGAAAACGCCTTACGTAAACGGCGTATCTTTACTGCGACGTGCAAGCGTACGTTCGCGAATAGGCGTATCTCTCTGATTTACGCATTCTAGGCGTAAATCAGCGTTCACGCCCCTAGCGGCCGGCAAGATATGACGGCGCAGGCAGTCGTATCTTAGCTACATTTAAGTGTATCTCAATTTGAGAATACTCTTAAATGTACGACGGCGCAGATTCAGAGTTACGACGGCGTATCTACTGATACGCCGGCGTAAACGTCTCTGAATCTGGCTAAAAGTATACAACTTTGCTCAGGTAAATATAAAAGGTTTTCTTGCTAGCCAAACCTCAGCATTCTGTTAGACTGCTGGAGCCCTGATTATAATCCTTGTGTAAGCTTCATATTGGAACTTTACATAGCATAGTGACTTTCTTGAGGCTGGCAATTGGCCGCTCAGGACTTAGAACTTCCTACTGGTTGTAAGAGGAGGGGGTTGCATGCTCCTCTATATCCAGAAGTATCAGGCATTTCTAAGGGCTCCAGCACATGAATAAATTCGGCAAGGGAGTGCATCCAAAAGGAGTAGAAGTAGGTGGGAGAATGGGCTAGTAAGACAACCTATGACACACAATTATAAAGGATTCCACCAAACACTGAATTGGTGGGAATGGTTCTATTAGAAAACATGTTTACCACCCTCTATATGGTTTGTGTAGAGTACTATGAATTACCCAGCTTCTTCTTGGCCTCCTCGAAGCCTTGCTCGAAGTGCAGCCTGGCGTCTGGACTGCTGAATTCGAATATGAAGGAATCGGTGCCATCAGCCTTGGTGGTGGTCAACTCCACTTTGTTTGGTGGGAATGACATCGAGTAGGAGAGGGACTGCTTCTCCGCCAGCTCGCGATGCACAGAGGCCATCATGTCTTTGATGACATCATCAAGGCTCTGCCAAAACAAGAATGTATTGCACAAAAGGGAAATACAGTAAGTATGCTGTTAACCAATAAAGTAAATGCTAACTGGATGTTTTCTTTTTTTAAACGTTATTTTATTTGCTTTTGCATCTCATTGTTGCTGATCTTCTGTGGCCGCTCTGCATCCACTTTCAGTTTGCATGGCATTTCTTAGGGCGAGTTTCCCGATGGTGACAACAGTGTGGACCATGCCTGTGTAATGGGTGTTGCAGGGAGGCAAGTATAAGTGAATGGGGGGGGGGGGGGGGTGAGCTTTCAAGAAGCTCTGTCCCTTTGTCCCAGAATTCTTCCTTTAGCAACAACAGAGAAGAAAATTTAATAAAATTATATATATATATATATTGTAATAGTGAGGGTCCCGGTCACCATAAAAACGCAGCAAAAACGGACACAGAGTCTGCACGTCAGTGGACTGCAGAACTTCACAGCATAACTTTAAAACGGAGAGTTTGAATGGGGCTGTGTGGTTTGGAGATCCTGCAGAGACTTGGGCGGGATGGGATCTCCGGCCCTGTGTCCAGGTCTTGGGAATAGCCAGCAGGTTGGGTGCTCAGGTGAAAACAGCCAATATAATCAGGGACTGGTGAGAACAGAGTGGAGAGGAAGGTGGAGTGTGTGCAGCTGTCTGCTGGTTCAAGACAGTGGCCCAGATTCAAGTAGAATCGCGCAATATTTGCGTGGGCAAAGAGCAAATTTTTTTTCTCTGCGCCCACGCAAATATTGCGCTTTGCCCGCGATTCACGGAGCAGTTGCTCCGTAAATTGCGCGGGCAATATGCTAAGCAGCCGGGCGCAAGGCTGCCTAATGTAAATGATCCCGCCGGGGGCGGGAATCATTTAAATTAGGCGCGCTCCCGCGCCGAGCGAACAGCGCATGCTCCGTCGGGAAACTTTCCCGACGTGCATTGCGGCAAATGACGTCGCAAGGACGTCATTTGCTTGT
This sequence comes from Rana temporaria, assembly GCF_905171775.1. Taxonomy (NCBI): domain Eukaryota; kingdom Metazoa; phylum Chordata; class Amphibia; order Anura; family Ranidae; genus Rana; species Rana temporaria. The sequence goes on from NC_053490.1 coordinate 35,512,323, forward strand.
AAGTGAACGTGAATGGCGTCCAGCGCCATTCACGGTTCACTTACGTAAACGACGTTAAATTTGAACGTCGCGAGCGGGAGGCGCAGCTATACTTTAGCATTGGCTGCGCCTGCTATTAGCAGGAGCAACCTTATGCTAAAGGCGCCGTACGGAAACTCCGTACCTTGCGTAGGCAGGGCCCGCGCAACTTTTGTGAATCGGTGGTAGTATGCAATTTGCATACTACACGCCGATCACAAAGGCCGCGCCCCCTAGCGGCCAACGCAAGAATGCAGCCTGGGATGTGAAGGCATAAGGAGGCTTATGTTTATCACATCCTAGGCTGCATTCGGTGTAACGAGGTTCCTGAATCAGGAGCACTCGTTACACCGGAGCAAGTAAGCACTTGCGCCGCGCAACTATGGTTGTGCGGGGGCAAGTGCTTCTTGAATCTGGGCCAGTGTGTGTGGAAGGCTGGGTTCACACTACTACACTACTTTCATCCTACTTTGCTCTGCTACATTGGTCCTACATTTATCCTACATTGGTCCTACATCCATCCTACTTTCATGAACAGGATACTACTTTGGTCCGACTTCAATGATATTCAATGGGCCTGAAGTAGGATCAATGTAGGACCAAAAGTAGTACAGGGAGCATTTTCAAAGTCGGACCGACTTGTGTAGGACGCTACAAGACGCTCTCATAGGGAAACATTGAACACAGAGCAAAGTAGGATGAAAGTAGTGTAGTAGTGTGAACCCAGCCGAAAGCTGTCTGTCTGTGGAAGACTACATCCCTGGTGTGGGGGGACTTCGTGCCTGGCGGACTGGGAAGGCTGGTAGACCTGAGGTGGCTAGCGAGTCCAAAGGGGCTGGAGGAAGTCTGGAAGTCTGGGAGACAGTGAGATGGAGAATCCTGTTGAGGCCAGGAGTGGGCCAGGCATTGCAGGTACTGCAAGGCTGAGTGAGCCTGGGAGCCAGGAGGCTTGGTATTTTTCTTTCTATGAACATTACTGGAGAAGAACCCCTGCGTGGGAATCCTGTGTGTGAACTGTTTATTTTTGCCTTTTAAATAAAAATGGGCTGCCATGCCCTCAAACCTAACATCTGACTGCTGTGGACTCGCTAAAAAACGCATTTACCATTGAGTTAAACCCCCAATGTTTACAATATATATATATATATATATATATATATATATATATATATATATATATATAATGGCTCCTAACATACGACTAGCCATGGAAGCACTTGTGGGGAAAGGTCTCGAAAGAGTGACACTTTACCCACTTCCATGTGTATAAAACTTTAACTTGTGTATATGTACTCCTACACTGGACACAAAGTAAAGCAGCCCATAGATGACACAGTTGTTTTCATTCAACCAGTAGGTTTAACAACAAATACTGACTCAATTCACCAATCCACACACGCAATGTTAATGGGGGAAGCCTCCCCGCCATCAAAATACACAGATCAGTGCTGCCGACTATAGCCTGCTGCACTGATTGAGCAGAGAAAACCCAGCGGGGCAGTTATACATCCTCAGTCCCCATACATGGATTGAAATTCAACTGGTCTCTGCTGACCAGGAGGAATTTCCATCCATGTATGGCCAGCTTTAATCTTTATATTTGTCACGCTATGTTTCAATATAGCAAATCCCATGAAGAACTGATCTACCTTGTTTTTTTATCTTCTCTGACAACACCATGCTTGTTATGTGTTTTTCTGGCTGTGTCTAGACGCGGTGGTGTACGCCGGAATTAGACGAAAACCTAATTATGTTTTTGACCCGTGTTGCTCTACGCTGTTCTATAACAGTTAGCGAGCAAAACAGACGACTTGTTTATCTGCCCTTGTGACAGATAGAAGGAAGTATTTACATATGGAGGAAGCACTTAGAAGTGTTTGTATATGGAATCATCTGCACGGGCCGGTTACCATCAACGGTTGGCTCACTTCAGGCCGATTCACATGACAAAAATAAATTCTAACTAAGCAGAAGGGGATTTGCTCATAAAAAGGGCCACACACACACTCCTAGGAAGTTATAAGTCAGGTGTGTCCAACCCGTGGCCCAAGAGAGTTTAGGGCATGTTAGAGGGACGCCGTGCAAGCATAGAAGCATGGCGGTCAACAAAGGCAAGCTAGGCACATGCACATACGGAGGGACACCGGTAATGTCGTGCAAGCATAGCAGCCGCAGCGGTTGCCAAAGAGCATTCAGGCACAGGCATGTCTGAAAGGATGCCGGGGCTGCCATGTTTGTAATCGCATTGGCAGCAGCAAATGCAGGGACTCCCAATAGCCCCAGGCAAGTAAATGCCACATGGCTGTATCTAGGGGGGTGCTGGGGTGGGTTGTACTCTCCCAGACAGAGGCGTAAATACAACCTTCAGGGCCCCGGTGCAAGAAACCATGAAGGCCCCCCAGACCCCATCCCGGGGCCCTTTCTCATGTTCTGCAGGGGGTCACCTCCTGCCATCGCGAGGATAGTCTTTTTATCAACCCTATTTATATGTAAATAAATATTTTTTTAAAACACAATTTTTCAAAATTGCCTTTAAAATCCCAATTTCGAGGTTTATTCCTAAAAAAATAAATAAAATAAAAATGTCACTGTATGTATACCAACAACCTGTTTGCCAGGTCAGGGGTTAAGGTTCGTGAAAAAAGCATTAAAGCGGTTGTAAACCCGCATCAAATTTTTTTATTTTTTTTTATCCTGCAAGGCAAAAGTCATAATGAGCTAATATGCACCGCATATTAGCTCATTATGAAATACTTACCTCGGAACGAGGTGTGTAGAACTTACCTGGTCCACGCCGAGCGAGATGTCCTCTTGCCTGGCGTGTCTTCCGGGTATCGCCACTCCAGCGCTGTGATTGGCTGGAGCGGCGATGACGTCACTCCCGCGCGTGCGCGCGGGAGATTTAAATTCGGCAAGGTCCGGCGGCTGCCGGTCCTTTCGCCGTAGATCCCCCCTGCGCATGCGCTGTGGCGCATTGCGAGGGGAATATCTCCTAAACCGTGCAGGTTTAGGAGATATTCTCCTTACCTACAGGTAAGCCTTATTATAGGCTTACCTGTAGGTAAAAGTAAAAAAAGTGGGTTTACAACCACTTTAACAATCAAAAAGAACACAGGCCAATGTGTCTCCTCTCTCTAGATTACTACCTTATCTTCACACAAAAGCCACCACAATAGGTGGGACAGAGATTTCTTTAAACATTGGACAAACTATTTATTTATTTTTTTAATGGGCAAGGTTGCTCAATTTCCACCTAAAATTAAAGGAAGAAGCACCCGTTTAATGGTCAATTATTGTCTCACCTGATGAGGAAAGCTGAGGGTTTCCGACAGTTTGCTGATTTGCCCCATGGTGCTCAGATCTTCATCCAGCCGGCCGATAATTTTCTGAACACTGTCCCGATTCGAGGCTTGGGATGTCCCTGAGTAAAGAGATTGTATTAATGGTTTAAACCAAGATTTATCCCCCCCCATGACCAGGCCATTTTTGTTTGCGATACGACACTGCATTACTTTAACTGACAATTGTGCGGTCATGCAACGCTCTACTAAAAAAAAAAAAATGTATGTCATTTTTTTCCCCCCACAGATAGAGCTTTATTTTGGTAGTATTTGATCCTCCCTCTATTTTTTTTTTTTTTGCAATATAAACAAAAAATACAGACACTTTGGTAAAAAAATATATTTTTTACTTTCTGCTATAAAAACATATCCAATAAAATGTAACAAACAAAAAACAAATTTATTCATAAATTTAGGCCAATATGTATACTGCTACATATTTTTGGCCAACAAAAGCGTATATTGATTGGGTTGCGCAAAAGTTAAAGCATCTTCAAACTATGGGATATATACTGTAATTTTTATTCATTTATTTTTTATACTAGTAATGGTGGAGAACAGCGAATTATAGTGGGACTGCGATATTTTGCGGCGGAGTCTGAAACTAACTGACACTTTGTGGGAACCAGTGACACCAATACAGTGATCAGTGCAAAAAATATGCAATGTCACTGTACCAATGACACTGGCTGAGTAGGGGTTAAACATCAAGGGTGAGCAAAGGGTTAAATGTGTGCCTAGCCAATGTTTTTGTGTACTATGTGTGCTGTTTTTACTATGTGATCTGATGGATTTTTATTTTTCTGCATTGCAGGGAAAAAAAAATTCATCAATCACTGTCTCAACCAATTAGGAGGAGTGTTCTGGATAGCGGAGGGAATGGTGGACATCGCTGGAGAGATAAGGGGCGCAGGTAGGTAATTAGGGGGGTGCTACACACAGACGTTTTTTTATCTGAATGCACAGAATGCAGCTTCCCCAGCACCCCCCAATTGCTTACCTGAGCCCCATCTCTTTCCAGTGATGTTCACGAGTGTCTAAACAGTCCAGAACACTTCTCCTGATTGACTGAGACACAGCAGTGGCGCCATTGGCTCCCCGCGGCTGTCAATCAAAATCAGTCAGCCAATCAGGGGAGAGAGGGGGCGGGGGCCAGGTCGGGGCTCCATGTCTGAATGGATACACCGAGCTCTGACTCGGCTCGGGTGCCCATAGAGAACTGCTGGCTGGGGGGGCACTCGATAGTAGGGAGGAGCCAGGAGCAGCAAAGAGGGACTCGAGAAGAGGAGGATCAGGGCTGCTCTGTGCAAAACCAACTGTACAGAGGAGGCAAGTATAACACGTTTGTTATTTTTATTTATTTTAAACAAGACTTTACAATCACTTTAAGCTTTGGTGATACAACCTGGAAGCTGATTGGTCTCTCTGCAGAGCTGCACCAGATTTTGCATGCTCCCGTTTTAGTAAATCAACCCCCATAATAATTTCCTCTCCTTGCAGATGAGAAAAATGTCAACGCAAAATAAAAATAATTAAATAAGGAAAAAATAACTAGGTCAAGGTTTGATCTAGGTCAGTGCAGCAAAATGCACCTTCGCCTGTGTGGACAAAAATCCTTGCACCGGCCCTGCTCTCCTACATTCGTAGCATAAAGGTTACCACAATATACTGCAGTCCCCCTTACAGAGAGGGTGGTTTTGTTTTTAATGGTCAATATACAGTCACAAGTCCCAGCATGCACGGTCACAGTTCCTTATGGACTTGCTGCACATATAACAGATCCACAGGTAAGTGGAAAGGGGTAATGCTGAAAATGGGCAGATTTGCAGATCTGTTATTTTTGGTAGAAATGTTGCTACATGCAGAGTAGTGCATGGGTCTTCAAACTATGGCCCTCCAGTTGTTCAGGAACTACAATTCCCATCATGCCTAGTCATGTCTGTGAATGTCAGAGTTTTACAATGCCTCATGGGATGTGTAGTTCCGCAACAGCTGGAGGGCCGGAGTTTGAGGATCCCTGGAGTAGTGTGTAACAAGGACATTTCGGCAAACCTTTGACAATATCCACATCTTCCAGGGGCAATTTCCAGAGAAGCTTGTACTTGCTGGAGATGTCAATCACGCTGGCTGCGGTGTACCTGAAACACATGACAAAGGTTATTGCTGCAGTACCAAAACAGATTACCAGAGGGCGCAATCACTCACAGTATCATAATGCAACGTATTTACTGCACATGGAAAAAACATTAAAGTTTATTTAAAGCCAAAACATTCTTTAGTTTTTGGATAGAGTATTGAATGGTTGAAACTCCTGATTTTTTTTTTTTGTTGCGCTGTGTTTCATGGGGGGTGGGGTGGGGGGGTCTCTTCATTTATTATCTAGAAGATTCTGCATGATGTGGAAACAAATCCCTCCAAAGTGAGGGGAAATCCCTCGTCAGACAACTGCCTCCATTGGAAGATTTTCCCTCATCTTCTATTATGGTGACAAGGGTAAAGTGTATGATTTCCCACAAATATCTGTCCGTGGACAAAACAAGCGGATTAATGCTAATGACGACACGGGCAGCAATAGGAACCTTAAAGGCCAACAAAGTTTTGACTTTAGATATATTTTAGGAGCCCAAATACATCTCTATGTACTCTTTGTAATGCCCATGCATAGCTGTGAATGAGCCCTTCTCATTTTCCTTTAACCACTTGCTTACTGGGCACATATACCCCCCTTCCTGTCCAGGCGAAATTTCAGCTTTCGGGACTGCGTCGTTTTAACTGACAATTGCGCGGTCGTGCGACGTGGCTCCCAAACAAAATTGACGTCCATTTTTCCCCACAAATAGAGCTTTCTTTTGGTGGTATTTGATCACCTCTGCGGTTTTTACTTTGAAAAAACATACAATATTTTTTACTTTTTGCTATAATAAATATCCCAATTAAAAAATAAAAAATTCTCAATTTAGGCCAATACGTATTCTTCTACATATTTTGGTAAAAAAAAAAAAAATCGCAATAAGCGTATAGTAACTGGTTTGCGCAACACAAAATAGGGGACATAATTATGAATTTTTTCTTATTTTTATTTTTTAGTAATGGCGGAGATCTGCAATTTTTATTGGGACTGCGACATTATGGCGGACACATCGGACACATTTTTGGGACGATTCACATTTATACAGCGATCAGTGCTATAAATATGCACTGGTTACTGTATAAATGTGACTGGCAGGGAAGGGGTTAACACTAGGGGGCGAGGAAGGGGTTAAATGTGTTCCTTCCTAGTGATTCTAACTGTGGGGGAAGGGGACTGACTGGGGGAGGTGACCGATCTGTGTCCCTATGTACAAGGGACACAGCATCAGTCTCCTCTCTCCCTGACAGAGCGTGGATCTCTGTGTTTACACACAGAGATCCACGGTCCTGCTCAGTTACTAGGCAATCGCGGGTGCCCGGGGGCCATCGCGGCCGCCGGGCACGTGCATTGGGTTCCCAGTAACGCAGCGGGTGCCCCCTAGTGGCTCTGCAAGACGAGGACGTCATATGACGTCCTCTCAGAACAAGAGAGCTATCAAGCCACCGTCAATTGACGGCGGCCGGTACTGCAGCTTATGTGAACCAGCCCCATAGGAAGGCACGGGATGTCTACATAAAATGCATTTTCATGCAGTAAATTTCATTTGTTTGACTGCAGGAAGAGGACGATTTGTGACTCTTTCCTTTGCCAATGTTTACTGAAACACCAGGCACAGGCCTTATAAATTCACCGATGCAGAATAGGTGAACAAAAAGTCTACTGCAGTCCTTCACTGCCTGAAGATAAAGGCTTAAAGGAGTTGTAAAGGAAACATCTTTTTTTTGCTGAAATGACTGTTTACAGGGTATAGAGATATAATAGTTAACTGATTCCTTTTAAAAATGATTAAAAATAGATAAAAATCAATCATATAATGTGCCTGCAGTTTCAGTTTCGTTTTTGCATGTTGTTTCCTGCCTCTGTGATGTACAGAGACACAGAGCCAATACAGGGCAGTGATGGTTTGTAAAATGAAACTGATTGGTGCTGAGGGGTTTTAGACACACAGGGGCAGATTCACAAAAGAGATACGCCGTCGTATCTCTGTTTTAGGGTCTTTCTAACTATGCGACTGATTCATAGAACCAGTTACGCATAGCTAGCCCTAAGATCCGACAGGTGTAATTGAATTACACTGTCGGATCTTAGGATGCAATACCTCGGCCGCCGCTGGGGGGAGTTTGCGTCGTAAACCAGCGTCGGGTATGCAAATTAGTAGTTACGGCGATCCACGACGGTTTTTCGTGTTCGCTACGTCGCTGCTAGTCTAGTTTCCCGTCGCAAAGTTAGTCGTCGTTTTTGCTGCCCTAACTTTACACAGCACACGTATGTGCTGTATAATGTATGGCCGTCGTTCCCGCGTCGAAATTTGAAATTTTTTTGTTCTTGCGTAAAAGACGTCCGGGAATACGAAAGTACGCTACGCACTTCGCGTTCGAAAAAATGACGTCACTTCGCGCAAAGCACGGCGGGAATTTCAAAACGGAGAATGCGCAGTAGGTCCGGCGCGGGAGCGCGCCTAATTTAAATGGCACATGCCCCTTTGAATTACGCGGGCTTACGCCGGAGGCCGCCGGCGTAAGTTTTCATGCAAGTGCTTTGTAAATCAGGCACTTGCGATGAAAACTTGCGGCGGTGTAACGTATCTACTATACGTTACGCCGCCGCGATTCTACGTGAATCTGGGCCACAGTAATCACACCTCCTTCATTAGTAACCACAGAGAGAAACCTCCCATTACTTTTTTCATCAGGAAACAGACAACCAGGAAGTGTTCAGAACAGAGAAGGATAACAGCAACATCAGAGCAAAAACGAACAATGAGGACATGAAACCAGGACTGCAGTAAGGTGAAGGAAGCTATTTAGCTAAAAAAAATTTTTTCCTTTAGTGACCCTTTAACGCAAGGGTCTCAAACTGGTAGCCCTCCAGCTGTTGCAAAACTACAAGTCCCATGAGCCATTGCAAGGCTGACCGTTACAAGCATGACTCCCACAGGCAGAGGCATTGTGGGACTAAAAGTTTCGCAACAGCTGGAGGGCCACCAGTTTGAGACCCCTGACTTAAAGGGTAGGATTGCCTTGTCACAAAAAATTAGAAAGTAAACCAACTTCAAATATACTGGCCACCCTCCCAGGCCCTGCTGCACATATTGGCCGCAATGCTGCATAATACCAGCAGTCCGTACACTGCAATACACAGCCCCAGAGCAAGTGTCAGCCATAATGCTCACAATGGCAAAAGCTCATTGGTCAGTGGGACCGAGGTGATGCACTAACCAATGAAAAGTGCTTTTTACTTCGGGGACACCTTATCGGAAGAAGCCTTATCAGATGTCCTTCTCATTGGTCAGCGCTGTTATATGGCTGCACTGACCAATGAGTGCTTGCCATTGTCAGCATTATGATGGTTACTTGCTCCGGGGCTGTATATTGTGTTGTATGGACCAATGAGTGCTTGCCATTGTCAGCATTATGATGGTTACTTGCTCCGGGGCTGTATATTGTGTTGTATGGACCAATGAGTGCTTGCCATTGTCAGCATTATGATGGTTACTTGCTCCGGGGCTGTATATTGCGTTGTATGGACCATTATGCTGGCATCATGATCACTATGTACAGCGGAATCTGGAGGGGTACATACGACCGTTTTTCGGGTTGTAAAAAATGACGTTTTTTTTTTGTGTCATTAAAGCGGTGGTTCCCCCTAAAACAAATTTCTAACAATACATTCGTAAGACCTGTTACACTGCGGGTAGGCTGGCTTTTGTTTTTGTTTTTTAGTACATACCTCGATCTCGCCGTTTCGTCCCTTGGCGGTGGGCGTTCCTAGTTGATTGACGTTCCTCCGACGGGCGCATACTGCGCGTCACGACTTTCCGACAGAAGCCGAACGTCATTGCGCAGGCGCCGTATAGAGTCGGCTCTATACGGCGCCTGCGCAGCGACGTTCGGCTTCTTTCGGAAAGTCGTGATGTCACGTATGTGCCCGTCGGAGGAACGTCAATCAACTAGGAACGCCCACCGCCAAAGGACGAAACGGCGAGATCGAGGTATGTACTAAAAAGCAAAAACAAAAGCCAGCCTACCCGCAGTGTAACGGGTCTTACGAATGTATTGTTAGAAATTTGTTTTAGGGGGAACCACCCCTTTAAAAACGATCGTGTGTGGGATCCAGAGCATTTTTCACGATGTAAAAAACGGTCATTAAAAATGTCGAACATGCTCTAATTTTTCACGATGTTTTTAACGTCATAAAAAATGGTCGTGTGTGGCTTTAACGACGTGAAAAAAATGCTTTTTTTTTCCAACTGCTCCTGAACTCTCCTCTATGTTATCTTATCAGTACATGTACACAGGGTCGTTTATAGGCAAGTTGAGTTTAAAGGCATTTTTTGGAAGGCAAAACCTGCGTTTAGTTGCGTTTCTTTTACAGTCGTTTTTTTGTTTTTGTCTATTTTTAGAACGCTTCTAAACGCAAACGTGGCAAAACGCAGCTAAATGCAGCAAACCGGACTTTTTAAAAGTGGGTTACTATCTGTCAAGTAAAATCATTCAGGAAAAGGTTGTAAAAACGGCCTTAATGTTTGATAAACATACAGATTCATGGAGCTTCGGCGTAGAGAACCGGATTTCCTCTTCAGTGTGGTGCAAAGCAACAGGTCCGTGAACAGGAACAGGGAACGATCTTTCTTGCCACTGACAGCTTTCTGCAAAGATAAATGACAGAACCACATTAGTGGCAGAGTGCCAGGATACAGGAGGATTACATGTACAAGGCAGACGCAGTAGACTAGACTAAACCAGGAACATCACAATCAAATCTATTTCTTTTTTTTTTTATTAAACATTTTTTAAATAGGAGGGTGAAAATAATCAAGTTATAGCTGAATTCTAAAAAGCTCAGATGTAAACTTTATTATCTGCGAAGAAATATGCGACTCTGTCTGGACACTTCTGCGATACACCTCTGCCAGAAAGACCAGCCAAGAAGGTGACACCACTCTTTCTTTGTTAGAGGCAAGAAATATAGTGGTGTCACCTTCCTGCCCATTGGTTGTATACTGAAGGATCACCAGAGTAATAAGTCAACAGCTCTGGTCACTCAGCTCTTTCTTTCTGGCAGCACATGTGCATTCTGCAGAGCCTAATTGGCTCCTACTGCTGCCCCTCCCACTAGGTGCAACTGTGTAGGTATTATGATAGGATGCTGATATCAAATAGATTAACCACTTAAGACCCGGACCAAAATGCAGCTAAAGGACCTTGCCCCTTTTTGCGATTCGGCACTGCGTCGCTTTAACTGACAATTGCGCGGTCGTGCAACGTGGCTCCCAAAAAGATTTGGCGTCCTTTTTTTCCCACAAATAGAGCTTTCTTTTGGTGGTATTTGATCACCTCTGCGGTTTAAATTTTTTGTGCTATAAACAAAAATAGAGCGACAATTTTGAAAAAAAATACAATATTTTTTACTTTTTGCTATAATAAATATCCCCCAAAAATATATAAACAACATTTTTTTTTCCTCAGTTTAGGCAGATACGTATTCTTCTACCTATTTTTGGTAAAAAAAAAATCGCAATAAGCTTTTATCGGTTGGTTTGCGCAAAATTTATAGTGTTTACAAAATAAGGGGATAGTTTTATTGCATTTTTATTAATTATTTTTTTTTTACTACTAATGGCGGCGATTTTTTTCGTGACTGCGACATTATGGCGGACACTTCGGACAGTTTTGACACATTTTTGGGACCATTGTCATTTTCACAGCAAAAAATGCATTTAAAAAGCATTGTTTACTGTGGAAATGACAGTTGCAGTTTGGGAGTTAACCACAGGGGGCGCTGTTGGGTTTATGTGTTCCCTGAAGTGTGTTTACAACTATAGGGGGGTGTAGCTGTTGGTGTGACGTCATCGATTGTGTCCCCCTATACAAGGGATGACACGATCGATGCTGCCGCCACAGTGAACGACGGGGAAGCTTCGGACCGCGCCGCGGGCGCGCGCCCACGACTCACGGCTGGGTACTAGTACAGGACGTACCTGTACGTACATGTGCCCAGCCGTGCCATTCTGCCGACGTATATGTGCAGGAGGCGGTCCTTAAGTGGTTAAAGGGGTTGTAAAGGTTTTTTATTTTCTAAATAGGCTCCTTTAACAACTTAACCCCCGGACCATATTGCTGGTCAAAGACCAGAGCACTTTTTGCGATTCGGTACTATGTCGCTTTAACTGACAATTGCGCGGTCGTGCGACGTGGCTCCCAAACAAAATTGATGTCCTTTTTCCCCCACAAATAGAGCTTTCTTTTGGTGGTATTTGATCACCTCTGCGGTTTTTATTTTTTGCGCTATAAACAAAAAAAGAGCGACAATTTAAAAAAAATATATTTTATTTACTTGTTGCTATAATAAATATCCCATTTTTTTTTAAAAACAATTTTTTTTCTCAGTTAAGGCCGATACGTATTTTTCGACGTATTTTTGTAAAAAAAAAAAAAAAAAACGCAATAAGCGACTGGTTTGCGCAAAAGTTATAGCGCCTACAAAATGGGGAACAGAATTATTATTTTTTTTTATTATTTTTTTTTTTACTAGTAATGGCGGCGATCTGCGATTTTTATTGGGACTGCGATATTGCGGCGGACATATTGGCCACTTTTGACACAAATTTGGGACCATTCACATTTATACAGCGATCAGTGCTATAAAAATGCACTAATTACCGTATAAATGTGACTGGCAGGGAAGGGGTTAACACTAGGGGGTGAGGAAGGGGTTAAATGTGTATCCTGGGTGTGTTCTAACTGTGTGGGGGGAGGGGGGTGACTGGGGGAGGTGACCGATGCTGTGTCCCTATGTACAAGGGACACAGATCGGTCTCCTCTCTCCCTGACAGGACGTGGAGCTCTGTGTTTACACACAGAGCTCCACAGCCCCAGGGGCGCACGCGGGGAATGCACTTGAAATGACGTCCAAAGACGTCCAGTTGGCACCTGAGAGCCGCGCTGTTGACGTCTTTTGTCAATAATGCGGGTCTCAAGTGGTTAAAGCAGAGCTCCACCCAAAAGGGGAAGGCTCTGTTTGCTCGCACCCCCAACCCCCCTCCACTGCTGCATTTGGCACTTTTTGGGGAAAAGCAGGTACTCGCTCCCCCTTCAGGGTAAGATTGCGGTTCATTTTCAGCTCCTCCTCCTTCTCCCTGCTGCCTTCTGGGACACACACAGATCTCAGAAGAGGGCAGGACCATTCAGAAAGAGCAGCACAACTGGTGCATGCGCAGTAGGAAATCGGCTGTGAAGCCTGAAGGTTTCACTGCCAGTTTCCCTTACTTACAATGCCAACCCCTTACTCGGGGTGCCGACATCGTGGGATCCCTGGACAGGTAAGTGTCCCTATATTAAAAGTCAGCAGCTACAGTATTTGTAGCTGCTGACTTTTCTTCTTTTTTTTTCAGACTGGAGCTCTTTAAAGGGGTTGTAAAGGTTCGTCTTTTATTTTCTAAATAGGTTCCTTTAAGCTAGTGCATTGTTGGTTCACTTACCTTTTCCTTCCATTTCCCTTCTAAATGTTTTTTTTCTTTGTTTGCATTTCTCACTTCCTGTTTGTCCTCAGTAAGCTTTCCACCATCATCTGAGCGGTGGAAAGTCATTTAGAACAGCTTACTGAACAGCTTACTGAGGAGGAACAGGAAGTGAGAAATTCAGACAAAGAAAACAAAGAAAATAAACATTTAGAAGGGAAATGGAAGGAAAAGGTAAGTGAACCAACAATGCACTAGCTTTAAGGAACCTATTTAGAAAATAAAAAACAAACCTTTACAACCCCTTTAAGTTCTGTCCTGGGTCCTGGAGCCCGGATGCTTTGGGCCTCTTTCACACTGACACATTTTTTAGGCAGTTTAGCGCTAAAAATAGCGCTGCTATACCGCCTGAAAAAATCGTGCGCCTGCAGTCTTCAGTGTGAAAGTCCAAAGGCTTTCACACTGAAGCAGTATGCTAGCCGGACCGCTCCAAAAGTCCTGCTAGCCGTATCTTAGGAGGGGTATAGGAGCGGGGTGTTTACCGTGCCTTACCATTGAAATCAATCAATGGGAAACCGCGGTAATACTGCCGGCAACGCGCCTCTGCAGAGGCGCATTACGGGCGGTATTAACCCTTTTTCGGCCACTAGCGGGGGTTAAAACTGCACCGCTAGCAGCCGAATATCGCGGTAAATACGACGGTATAGCGGCGCTAAAAATCACACCACTATACCGCCACCGCACCTCCCCTGCCCCGTGTGAAAGGGGCCTTACAGAGCTTTTTGGTGGGATAAAGTCATTTCTAGGGCCACATCTTATTTGGAAGCCAACCTCGTTATTAGTTTCATCTGTGCACAGGACTTTATAAACATGAGCTGACTGCTGATCAAGGCTCACTCTGTCTGTTGTGGGGACCTGCTGCTGGGTGAAAAGGCAGAATGCTGACAGAACACAAAAAAAAAGCTATGTGTGCTGCCTCTGTTTTCAGGAACCCATTAATTGGGCACCCTTGTCAGTCAGGAACGGAGCAAATTTTAGTTAGTGGCTCGGATGAGCAGATGTTTTGTGTGTTTTGTGCTTTGAACCTGCTGTACAAAGCCACCCTGCACTGAACTGTGTATGTTTGCTACCTTGAATGAATGAATGAATGAATAAGAGCTTTAAATAATAAAGTAAAAAAAATGTGAACTACAAAACTCTTTTTTTTTTTATTATTTATGGGAGGCAGATAAACTGGCCATTAAAAAAATAGAAAAAAAAAAGTTAGAATCTTAGGCCCGGATTCAGGTAGCTCCGCGCATTTTTACGGCGGCGTAGCGTATCGTATTTATGCTACGCTGCCGTAAGTCAAAGAGGAAAGTGCTGGATTCACAAAGCACTTGCCTCCCAAGTTACGGCGGCGTAGCGTAAATGGGACCGGCGTAAGCGCGCCTAATTCAAATGAGGATGAGGGGGCGTGTTTTATGTAAATGTTTGGTGACCCGACGTGATTGATGTTTTTTACGAACAGCGCATGCGCCGTCCGTGTACATATCCCAGTGTGCATTGCTCCAAATTACGCCGCAAGGACGTCATTGGTTTCGACGTGAACGTAAATTACGTCCAGCCCCATTCACGGACGACTTACGCAAACGACATAATATTTTTAAATTTCGACGCGGGAACGACGGCCATACTTAACATTGGCTACGCCACCTAGGGGGCAGGTTTATCTTTACGCGGCGTATCTCTTACGGAAACGGCGTATCTTTACTGCGACGGGCAAGCGTACGTTCGTGAATCGGCGTATCTAGTCATTTACATATTCTACGCCGAAACCAACGGAAGCGCTACCTAGCGGCCAGCTAAAATATTACACCCTAAGATAGGACGGCGCAGACCGTCGTATCTTAGCTAGGTTTAAGTGTATCCCAGTTTGAGCATACACTTAAATTTACGACGGGCTTAGATTCCGAGTTACGTCGGCGTATCTAGTGATACGCCGGCGTAACTCTTTGTGAATCCGGCCCTTAAACTCCTCAGCAGTCAGTTCCCGATTCATATATTGATCAGACAACTATTCCAGATATTTTCTTTTTCCAAAGAAGACTCAGGTACAGATGGATATACATACAATGGAAATACAGATATAGGAGTGGTTTTACCTGCTAAAGCTCTGGCACATAACACAGTCCTGTCTGGCAGGGTTGCAGACCCTCTGTGCTGTAGTTAAGCAACATTTGGTCTTGTCCCTCCCATTCTCTGACTGAATGGAGAAGCAGTATGAACTCATCACTCTGCTCTCTTCTCCTATCAGCATGTCCCCTTAGACCTGACTGGTTGGCGCCTTGTGCTGCTTCTCTCTCTCCCCATCCAAGTTCTTCAGTAAAGGGACAGCAAAAGGCTGATACCGGGTCAAATCTTTCTTACAAATCTTACTTACACTGATTGCTTACACATCTAACATTGTATTAATGAATACACAGCTGCACTAATTTGTGTCCTTTATAAATGCCTGGAGTTCAACTTCAACACTTTTTCAAATGAATTGCAAACAATTGCAGAAGACGATTTTATCGCATTGACACTGAAGAACTCTCTTCTCAGGCAAAGAACAAAATCTTCTTTCTGCTATACATAAAGGATTTTTTTTTTTTGTGCGGACCTTAAACTGAACATTGGGTTCCTGAATTTTTCATTTCGGTCATTTATTATTAAACGTTCCCCTCCCCCACCGCTCAATGACAGGATTCCAATAAAAAAATGACAGCCGTGGGACTTACCACTTCCACCACCATCTCTTGTCTGACAAACCTCCGGAAGGGAACCTGCAGCTGTAGAGAGAAGAACATGCATGTAACATCACCGTCTCTTCTCTCAAGTCCATGTGCAAGATCACCCATACAGCCCCAATTTGTAAGGGAAGAGCTTTTACTACTGCGGTGCTTACTGAGAGCTCTATGTATTGAAGTCCATCTGCAAGAACCTAAATGAGAGCTCTATGGACTGCGGCGCAACATTCGCAAGGCACTCACCTAGAGCTCTATGGACTGTATGGCACTTACCGAGAGCTCTATGGACTGCATGACAGGATCTGCAAGGCACTACCTGAGAGCTCTATGGACGGCAAGGCAGGATCAGCAAGGCACTCACCGAGAGCTCTATGGACTGCATGGTAGGATCTGCAAGGCACTCACCGAGAGCTCTATGGACTGCAAGGCAGGATCTGCAAGGCACTCACTGAGAGCTCTACACTGCAAGGCAATTACAGAGGGCTCTATGGACTGCAAGGCAGGATCTGCAAGGCACTCACCGAGAGCTCTATGGACTGCAAGGCAGGATCTGCAAGGCAATTACAGAGCGCTCTATGAACTGCAAGGCACTACCTGAGAGCTCTATGGACGGCAAGGTAGGATCTGCAAGGCACTCACCGAGAGCTCTATGGACTGCAAGGCACTCACCGAGAGCTCTATAGACTGCACGGCACTCACCAAGAGCTCTATGGACTGCAAGGCACTCACCAAGAGCTCTATGGACTGCAAGGCACTCACCAAGAGCTCTATGGACTGCAAGGCACTCACCAAGAGCTCTATGGACTGCAAGGCACTCACCAAGAGCTCTATGGACTGCACGGCACTCACCAAGAGCTCTATGGACTGCACGGCACTCACCAAGAGCTCTATGGACTGCAAGGCACTCACCAAGAGCTCTATGGACTGCATGGCACACACCAAGAGCTCTATGGACTGCAAGGCACTCACCAAGAGCTCTATTGACTGCAAGGTAGGATCTGCAAGGCACTCACCGAGAGCTCTATGGACTGCAAGGCACTCACCGAGAGCTCTATGGACTGCACGGCACTCACCAAGAGCTCTATGGACTGCAAGGCACTCACCAAGAGCTCTATGGACTGCAAGGCACTCACCGAGAGCTCTATGGACTGCACGGCACTCACCGAGAGCTCTATGGACTGCAAGGCACTCACCAAGAGCTCTATGGACTGCAAGGCACTCACCAAGAGCTCTATGGACTGCAAGGCACTCACCAAGAGCTCTATGGACTGCACGGCACTCACCAAGAGCTCTATGGACTGCACGGCACTCACCAAGAGCTCTATGGACTGCAAGGCACTCACCAAGAGCTCTATGGACTGCAAGGCACTCACCAAGAGCTCTATGGACTGCACGGCACTCACCAAGAGCTCTATGGACTGCACGGCACTCACCAAGAGCTCTATGGACTGCAAGGCACTCACCAAGAGCTCTATGGACTGCATGGCACACACCAAGAGCTCTATGGACTGCAAGGCACTCACCAAGAGCTCTATTGACTGCAAGGTAGGATCTGCAAGGCACTCACTGAGAGCTCTATGGACTGCAAGGCACCCACCGAGAGTTCTATGGACTGCAAGGCAGGATCTGAAAGGCAATTACCGAGAGCTCTATGGACTGCAAGGCAGCAGCTGCTATGGGAAAAAATCACTAACTTAGGCCTCATTTACATAGGCATTGATATACATGTGATTATGTTTAAAAATGTCCTTTAAATGTATATATATATACACATGTAATGATTTTAAATGGTACAATTTCCACCATGTTTACTTGCATTCAGGTGCATTCGGTTTAGTTGCGTTCAGAAAAATAGAAATCTGCACAGATTACATACTCTGAATGCATCTAAATACATGTAAATGCATGTACATTATGCATACAAGCGCAAAACACACAATATACTTTTTCAAGATCCATTTCTCCTACTTTTAAATTAAATGCAGGGGGGCAGTGTAGTGTGCATAAGGCACTTGAAGCTCTGGAGTGCACTTACTGAGAGCTCTATTTACAGCAGTGCAGTAAGAATCTTCTTTGTTTTTTCTCCATGCAGCCCACATACAAAATCAAAGTTTATGGCCAGCTTTAGGGGCATTAAGCACCTATACATCTTAAAAATACACACAGAAAATGTGCCTCTGCAAAGCCACTAGATGTGCAGTAAAGACAGCCCACCATCAGCGCAGTAACCCAGCTTATTGGCATGAAGTGATAGGTCTACATTTGTGGTCAGAAGCCACAGGTCGTGCTATTGCCCGGTATAGAGGTTCATAGTATTACAGATTACATACATCCTCCATGCCCTCAATGTGGGATTCAATCTCCTGCAGTATTCGGGTATCTCTCTCTGCCTCCTCGGCACTCCTCATCCCCTTGTTTATCCTTTCTGCCAGCCGCTTGATGTTACGCTGGGCATCCAGTAGGCAGGGGTAGTCTGGGTGGTCCTCGGGGGTGTGTTTGAGTAGATCCTGTAGGCAGAGTATAGAGGAGAGTCAGCACAGAACACACACATCAGTATGTAACTTATACACAACAAGATACCAGAGCCAGCTGAAGGGGAATGCCAATAAGGCTATTAGATCTGAAAAAAAATAAAAACACTGTGGACTCCAGCTGCTATTTGTGTTACAAATAATTATAATATAAATGAATAAACTAGCTACCGTATTTATCGGCGTATACCGCGCACTGATTTTCAGGGCAAAATCGTGGGTGCGCGGTATACACCGATACCCGCGCCGAGTTTGAATACTGCGCCAACATATACCGAGCGCAGTACACTCGGGTATAGTCGGGCAGTCTCGGCTCCTTCCGCGCTCACGTCCTGGACGTACAGGACGTCAGCGCGAGAGTTGCCGAGCCTGCCTGACAATGCACGTGTGTACTGCGCTCTGTATATGTCGGCGCAGTATTCAAACCCGGCGCGGGAAACGAGCAGGGAGGACGCCGCAGAAGGACGCCAGACCCGACGAAGAGGACACCCGAAGCCGCAGACGGACGCCGGACCCGATGAAGAGGACACCCGAAGCCGCAGAAGGACGCCGGACACGATGAAGAGGACACCCGAAGCCGCAGACGGACGCCGGACCCGACGAAGAGGACACCCGAAGCCGCAGACGGACGCCGGACCCGATGAGGCCGCCGATGGACGCTGCGCAAGACACCAAAACTGAAAGTACAAAAAAAAACATTTTTTCCACAGGATTCGGGGCCACTTTAGGGGAGCGCGTTATACCGCGATAAATACGGTACATTATAGAGCTGCACGATTCTGGTCAAAATGAGAATCACGATTCTTTTGCTTAGACTAAAGATCACGATTCTCTCACGATTCTCAAAAACTGGACGCCAGAAACCCCCCACCCCCCAAAATAAATAAATAAACCTGTGATTTATCTGAAAATATGAATATATAAAAAACAGACCAGTAATATGTCTATAATGTTAAAGACCATATAACTCCTATGAAAAAAGCAGAATCAAACTTTGATTCTGCTTTTTTCATAGGAGTTATATGGTCTTTAACATTATAGACATATCACTGGTCTCTTTTTTATACATCAGAAGCAGTACCGCCAGCAACCATTGGGTGGCGCATGGATACACACAGTTGTACAGAACTGTGAGAAAGATTAATACATCAGAAGCAGTACCGCCGGCAACCACTGGGTGGCGCATGGATACACACTACAGTTGTACAGAACTGTGAGAGAAGCCCAGGCATCCATCCAGCGGCGCAGGCTGCTGACGTCGGTTCCGATATCGGCGCCATTTGCATTCCCCGATGGTTACGTGGAACCGGCGGTGACACAGAAGAATCGCGGGGAGAATCGAGATCGCGTTTCTCTCCACGATTAACCGTGCAGCTCTACTACATTATGATGCATTTGATCATTCACATGCTCAATACTTCATTGGAATGAACTCTTATTTTATTTTGCATCCAACTCCCAGCATGACCACACTTTGCTGGTATACTTTATTTTTATATCTTTTTTTCGCGTACTATTTTATTTTTTTATTTTTATACTATTGTCTCTGGTTGGTTACATATACTTCTTGAACATAAATGCAATTTGGGAAAGACCACCTTCTAGCCATTAATACAGAAGTTACAGAAAATCCTGTGGTTATATGAGTCCAGGGCCATTTTTCCCAGGACGTGGATGCACAGGTGTAGCATGCATTGGGGTGCTGGCACCCCATTGTGGTCAACTTGGGCACATGGTGGTATGGACACAGCCTCTGTGTCCCAATATGAATTGCAGGTACCTGTCCCCGAATGCAGCACAGGATGAGTTCAAGGACCCGCATGTCTCTCTATTTGCGGATGATGCTAAGCAGGGCAATAACTTCTTCGCAGGATGTGGAAACCTTGCAAAAAACCCTTAGGAGTGTAATTTGCAATTATACACGTGCATTGGCTAGCCATATTTTCTCATTACATATGCAAGGTCTACTTCCTACATTTTTAACCACCTCATTACTGGGCACTTTCACCCCCTTTCTGCCCAGGCCAATTTTCAGCTTTCAGCGTTGTTGCACTTTGAATGATAATTGCGCAGTCATGCAACGCTGTACCCAAACTACATTTTTATTACCGTATTTATCGGCGTATACCGCGCACTTTTTTGCCCTGAAAATCAGGGCAAAATCGTGGGTGCGCGGTATACGCCGATACCCGCGCCGAGTTTTGAATACTGCGCCAACATATACTGAGCGCAGTACACTCGTGTATTGTCGGGCAGTCTCTGGTCAGTGTGAGAGTAGCCGATCCTGCCCGACAATACACGAGTGTACTGCGCTCTGTATATGTTGGCGCAGTATTCAAACTCGGCGGGGGAAACGAGCGGGGAGGACGCGAGGACGCCGGACCCGACGAAGAGGACACCCGAAGCCGCAGACGGACGCCGGACCCGACGAGGCCGCCTATGGACGCCGCGCAAGACACCAAAACTGTAAGTACAAAAAAACTTTTTTCCACAGGAATTCGGGGCAACTTTAGGGGTGCGCGCTATACGCGGAAGCGCGCTATACCCCGATAAATATGGTATTTTGTTTACACAAATAGAGCTTTTTTTGATCATATTTAATCACCACTGGGTTTTCTACTTTTTTTTTTAAAAAATGAAAAAAGACTGAAAATTGTAAAAAAAGTAGTGTGTTTGTCTCAGTTTTTGTTATAAAATTTTGAAAATTTATGTTTATAAATTTAGATCAAAGTATATTTTTCTACATTTCTTTTTGTTAAAAAAATAACCCAAATCAGTGTATATTATTTGGTCTGTAGGAAAGTTATAGAATCCACAAACTATGGTATATATCTGAAAATTGATCAATCCCGATGTACTGATGGCCCATCGCATTTCTTCAGGCCCGAAAATGCCAGAACAGTACAAATTCCCCCCAAAATTACACCTTTTTGGAAATTACACAGTCCAAGGTATTTAGTAAGAGGCATGGAAATACATATAGGTCCTCATTACATAGGTAGGCTCTGCTTCCTACATATTTCTGCATTACATATCAAGGCTTGGCTTCCTATGCATTTTCTCTTTTACATATGCAGGGTCTGCTTCATGCATATTTTGTCACTGCATATGAAAGCTCTGCTTTCTACATATTTGCTCATTACATATTCAGGCTCTTCTTCCAACGTATTTCTTCATTACCAATGCAGACTACTCCTTTCATATATCCTCGATTTCATATGCAGGCTCTTCTGTCTACATATTTCCTCATTACATAGGCAGGTACTGCTTCATACAAATTTGCTCATTAAATAGGCAGGTACTGCTTCATACATATTTGCTCATTTACATGTACAGACTTTGCTTCCTGTATATTTCCTTAAAACATACAGTATGCAAGCACTGCTTTTACATATTTCCTCTATCTATAAAGCCCCCATTTCCTGCACATTTCCCCATTATATACCGTATATGCAGGGCCTGTTTCCTACATAGTAATGCTTCCCCTTTCTATTGTTGCAAGACCTTAAAATGGTTGTAAAGGCTGAAGAAGGTTTTTTTTTTTTAGCTTCATGTGTTCTATGCATGGAGTTCTGTGTGGAAAAGCCCCCCGAGCCACATCTTGATATAGCGATGTGCACAAGAGTATCTGCTCCCCCGGTTTGCTTTATCCTCATTGGCTGAGACAGCAACAGGTGCCATTGACTCCCGCTACTGTCAATCACAGCCAGTGAGCCAATGAGAGAGAGAGAGGGTGGCACTGAGCCATACTGTGTTTGTAAATGGACACACAGAGCATCGGCTCAGCCGTGAGCCTGCGTGGGGTTCCCCAATAGTAAGCTGCTTGCTATAAGGGCACTCAACAGGTGGGAGGGGCCAGGAGCGCCAGCAGGGGATCCGAGAAGAGGAGGATCTGGGATGCCCCGTGCAAAACGATAAATATACCATGTTTTTTTTTTATCTGCCATTAATAAAGCTTAAAACAAAACAAATAGATTCTCTACAAGAATTAGGGCATATTCACCCTGCACGTCATGTATTTGACAACCAAAACACATTGGCCTAGATTCACGTAGGGCGGCATAACGTTGTGCGGGCGTAGCGTATCTTATTTACGCTACGCCGCCACTACTTGGAGAGGCAAGTGCTGTAATTCACAAAGCACTTGCGTCCTAAGTTACGGCGGCGTAGCGTAAATCGGCCGGCGTAAGCGCGCGTAATTCAAGGTAGGCAGGTCGTGGGCGTAATGTATTTAAATTAAGCGTGATCCCATGTAGATGCATGGCCGAACGAATGGCGCATGCTAAGTATCACGTCGTATTTAGGCCCAAAGATACGCCGGCTCAATGCCTGTCATGTGAACGTAACTTACGCACAGCCCCATTCACGTACGACTTACGTAAACAACGTAAAAAGATACGCTTGTTCCGACGTCCATACCTTGCATGGGCTGCGCCACCTAGAAACCAGCTTTATATTTACGCCGGTTTATGTCTTACATAAACGGCATAATTAATTGCGACGTACGTACGTACGTACGTACGTACGTACGTACGTACGTACGTTCGTGAATCAGCGTATCTTGCTCATTTACATATTCGACGCGGAAATCAACGGAAGCGCCACCTAGCGGCCAGCGTAAATACGCACCCCAAGATAAGACGGCGTAGGAGACTTACGCAGCTCGTATCTTGGCCAAATCTATGCGTAACTGATTCTATAAATCAGGCGCATAGATACGACGGCGGCCATTCGGACTTACGACGGCGTATCTGGAGATACGCCGTCGTAAGTCTTTGAGAATCTGGGCCATTGCTTTTAACAGAACCCATTCACATCAACGTTCTACCTTCAAGGCCTCCAAGATGCATTTTGCCATTCAAATCAGTTGAATTAAATCCTTTTAGAAATGCACATTAATAATGTATGTAATTGTATGCTCAAAAATCTAAAACTTCAATGGCAGCTCCTATCATTGCTCAAACACCCTTTAGCCATTAAAATATGCAAGCAACATTTTCAAGTTGGGCCAGTGGGTGGCGCCACCCCCTCTCCACATAAAAAAAAGTCATCGCTTTATGTTCTGCAGTGGTTTAAAGCAGATAGTTATCATGGAAATGGTCAGGTTTGTATTTCTGTCGGTGACCCCATTGAGGGCTTCACTTTCTGTCCATGTTACACCTGTACAAACAAAAATGGGAAGCACCTGCCACTGGGACAGGAAGATGAGGACAGCAAAAAAACATTCTTCTAACCCAGCTTTTTTACCTCTGTAGGAACCCTCTAAATAATTTCAGATCTCGGGGAACCCCTGCTACAATTAATTTGCCTGGGGTTAGTGGGAATAAAGCCCCGTACATTGGTGGTTAGTGGAAAGCAAGCCCATTTACAGTGGTGGTCATAAGGCCACCCTTACAGACCGCTAAAAAGATCATTGAGTTTGCTGTTGGCTTTGCAAGGTGGTGGTGGCCCCAGAACTATACAATCATTATCACATGGATCACACCAATCAGCCACAAACCAAGGAACCCCTAGAAACCTTTGGAGGAACCCTAAAGTCCCTAATTTATTACTATTTGTTTAGATTTAATTATGCTGTTGGTTTATTATTCATATTATTTCTAGAATTAATATTAGGATCAGCGCAGTAATACATATTGGGAGGAACTACCTAAATATCAAAATGCCATGTGAGGGGGATGCAGATCGCACTGAGTAACACCCGAACGTGATACCGAGTCTCCAGGAATTCCCCTGGTAGTAGTATCAGCAGTATCACCCACAACTACCCCCCTCCACCCACCTAAAACCTACCTGAGCCCTATCTCGATCCAGTGATGTGCATGAGAGCCTCGTGTCTCCTAGGTCTCTCCCTCCTCATTGGCTGAGACAGCAGCAGTAGCCATTGGCTCCCGCTATTGTAAATCACAGCCAGTGAGGCAAAGAGGAGAGAGCAGGAGTGGGGCCAAGACGCACTCCGTGTGTGAATGCACAAGGGAGGAGGGGGGAGGGGCCAGCGAGGCACCTGAGAAGAGGAGTATCAGGGCTGCTCTGTGCAAAACCATTACACAGACTAAGCAAGTATAATGCCCTGTACACACGATCGGTTTATCCGATGAAAACGGACCGATGGATTTTTTCATCAGATATCCGATGAAGCTGACTTTCATCAGTCTTGCCTACACACCATCAGTTAAAAAACTGTTCGTGTCAGACGTAAAACACAACGACGTGCTGAGAAAAGTTCCGAGCATGCGTCGACTTGATTCTGAGCATGCGTGGATTTTTAACTGATGGATTTCCCCACAGACGATCGTTTTTTTCTATCGGTTTTTTAACCATCAGATAATTTTAAAACAAGTTCAACATTTTTTCACTGATGGGAAAAAAACGATGGGGCCCACACACGATCGGTTCGTCCGATGAAAACGGTCCATCGGACCGTTTTCATCAGACGAACCGTTCGTGTGTACGCGGCACAACAGGTTTGTCACTTCGTCCAAATGTTTTTTTGTTTTATGTCACTTTAACTTCAGTGAATGAAAGGTAAGGGTCAGAGACAGTAAGGTTAGTGAGGAATGATCCAGATGATGTTAGGCATCCTCCAGCCAGGAAATGAGGCAGGCTCTATATCACTTGCTGCAACGTTTATTGTACACTGTGAGAAGCTCAAAGGGGGTAATCCACAAAAGGGATACGCCGGCGTATCCCTGTTTCTATCTATGGAACTGATCCATAGAATCAGTTTACCATAGATAGGCAGAAGATCCGACATGTGTAATTGAATTACATTGTCGGATCTTAAGGATGCAATTCTAGGCCGGCCGCTAGGTGGCGAGGCCATTGCGGCCGGCCTAGAATATGCAAATGAACACTTACGGCGATCCACCAACGTTCCGACGGGCCCGTCGCGCTAAATCTACGTCGTTTACGTCGAGTTACGCCGCGTAAAAATAGGGCTGAGTCCTATTTGACTAAGCCCTATTAAGTATGGCCGTCGCTCCCTCCCGTCGAAATTTTAAACTCTACGTCGTTTGCGTAAGACGTTCGTGAATGGCGCTGTACGCCATTTACGTTAACGTCTAAGCAAATGATGTCGGAGCGACGTCAGTTAGCGCAATGCACGTCGGGTAAGTTACCCGACGGAGCATGCGCAGTACGTCCGGCGCGGGAGCGCGCCTAATTTAAATGGGACTCGCCCCATTAGATTCGGCACGCCTTGCGCCGGACGGATTTGAGTTACACCGCCGCAAATTTCCAGGTAAGTGTGTTGTGGATCGATGCCTAACTTAGGAAATTTGCGGCAGTGTAACTTAAATCACTTAAGTTACGTTGCGCTGCGGGGCTGTGGATTTGGCCCATAGTGTGCAGCAAAATCAGAGTAAGGATTTCAGTACAGGAGAGGAGGAGCTGTAGGTATGGCTGGAGTTCAGCTTTAGTGATGTATGACGACAGAGCTGCATTCATTTGTCTGCCTGGAGATCACTTTGAACACCTAAACTATTGAAGCTCAACTTACAGTACAATTTAGTCCCATCAGTGGTTGAAACAATTGAAACAAAACCATTAAAGTGGTAGTAAACCTATGTTTTCATCTTTTACCTACAGGTAAGCCTGTAAAGAGGCCTACCTGTAGGTCATGTTTGTGCGCAGGGGGTGTGCCAAGTGTGCCTGGGCACACCCTAATCACTATGGTGCCGATTCCCCCTACTGCCCAGGCTTCCCCAGTGTTGGCCCTCCCACCCCACAGTGCTGCTGGCTTCCCTCCTCTCCACTCCACTCTGAACAGGAAACTGCTTACCATAGAGCACTGCCCATGCATTCACTGACCAGTGCAGCTGAGGCTGCAGAGAAAGGCATATGTGTTTGAGCTTGATAGGCTGTGCACACCTATGCTGTAGGTACAGTGAGTACCTCCTAAACTTGAACGGTTTAGGAGATATTCACACTACATGTATCCAGTGACATCACTAGCACAAGCTCTCACGGTATGCCGGACCTTCAGAGCCCCTGCCGTAAACAGCAGCATGCGCGATAGTGACGTCATCACGCCCCAGCAACTTATATAGCTGGAGTCCGCGAACCCGGAAGGAAGCCTGCGACGCTGGAGGGCTTTGTTTTCAGATACGTCTCTCATAATGTGCTAGTATGCGATGCATACTAGCACATTATGACATTGCCCTACAGGGGATTTTTTTTTGCGGGTTACTATCGCTTTAAGTCAAAAACTATAGAAGGACAACAGGAAATAATCAGAGAAACCTCACCAGCGTACAGAGAAAAAAAACTTCCCAATCCATTTTTATCTCTGTCTGTTTATTGCTCATAAAGAGCCCCTTTGGGAAAATAAACCGCAGAGTATTTAAGGAATAACATCGCTCTTCAAAAGGCCTCAGAGGAAGCCGAGACTAAAAGAGGAAGTACTGAGAAACAATAAATTAGTCTCAAACATACAGCCAGATTTTCCGAGTCAAAAGACTGCAAGCTCATCAGCGCCAGTGTTGTTGGTATATAGAATCGTCCAAAAACGGGCAGACTGATGGCAAATCCCCACAATACCTGAACAGCATTATGCGTTTATTGTGTAGGAACTAATGTCTATATGCGGGATGTAACTAGACTGAGGCAGAACATCCCCTTATATTCATCTTCTTGGTGTCTGAACGCTAGCTGTATGGAGAGAGTGTGACCTAAGATTTGCAAAGTGCTTTACAAGGTTCAGACTGCTGCAAGACCTACATTATTTTTATTAAAGTTCCTATCCATCTGTTCCAGTGGGTCAGAATGCACATATTTACCTTTGGGCACATGCCCAATCAGTAACTGTTTTTTGTTTTCCCAATTTAAATCTTGCTTGCTTTGCAATCAGCTCCTGGACTCTACTTGAACCTCTGCCTGTTGCTGACCCCACCCTGCTCTGCTAACTGTGATCTGGCCTTCCGCTCCTGTATCTCTCTGCCTGTCTTGTTGCTGACTGTCCTGTTCTGCAGACCACAATCCTGCCTGCTGTTTCTGTAACTCTCTGCCTGACTGTTGCTGACCTCGTCCCGGTCTGCTTATTACGACCATGCTTGCTGTTCCAGTAGTTCACCATCTGACTTTTGCTGACACAGTCCTGTTCTGCCAACTGTGATCCTGCCTGCCATTTCTACATCCCTCTGTCTGACTGTTGCTAAACCCATCCAGGTTTTGCAGACCACAATCCTGCCTGCTGTTCCTGTATCACTTTGCCCAACTGCTGCTGATCCAATCCTGTTTTGCAGACCACAATCCTGCCTGCTGTTCCTGTATCACTTTGCCCAACTGCTGCTGATCCAATCCTGTTTTGCAGACCACAATCCTGCCTGCTGTTCCTGTATCACTTTGCCCAACTGCTGCTGATCCAATCCTGTTTTGCAGACCACAATCCTGCCTGCTGTTCCTGTATCACTTTGCCCAACTGCTGCTGATCCAATCCTGTTTTGCAGACCACAATCCTGCCTGCTGTTTCTGTATTACTTTGCCCAACTGCTGCTGATCCAATCCTGTTTTGCAGACCAAAATCCTGCCTGCTGTTCCTGTATCCCTTTGCCCAACTGCTGCTGATCCAATCCTGTTTTGCAGACCACAATCCTGCCTGCTGTTCCTGTATCACTTTGCCCAACTGCTGCTGATCCAATCCTTTTTTGCAGACCACAATCCTGCCTGTTGTTCCTGTAACCAGAGCCAGTGTTCTGTCGAGAAGTGCCCCCCCCCCCATCGAATAGTGCCCTAGACGAACGGCACATGCGCCGTACGTCATAGCACAACAGCTGATTTGACGATCAGCTGGGCTTTCGTAACCATGGCGCATGCGCACATCATAGGAGGTATCTCTTGATGGGAGATACCATTTTAAAGGCACATTTTAAACCTATATAAACACAGACAAAACCGGACCATCAGCGCATTGTAAAGCCGCCCCGCAACAGTGAGGCACAATGTGAGAACTACGGTCTCCCCCCGCTCTTTGTATAAGCTTCAATTGTGCCCGTGAAATGGTATCTCCCATCAAGACATACCTTTTACGATGTGCTTTTGCGCCCTGGTCACATCACTCCAGCTGATCGGCAACTCAGCTGGAGTGCTATGACGTACGGCGCATGCGCAGTTCGTCCCGGGCACTTCTCGACAGAACACCGGCCCTGGTAACAGGAACAGCAGGCAAGATTGCGGTCTGCAAAACAGGATTGGATTGGGGGCACTTCTCAACATTGGGACACAGGGTGGGCAGGAGAGTCAGCTGCCCTGGGCGCTGTGGTATCATGTGAGGTGGGGAGCATTGCATGGAGAGTGCCTATCTACAAGCTGGCAGAAGTACTGGAAAAGAGGAATTTTTTGTTTGGGGAGAATTTTGGCTTGCAAAGGGAATGTATGCTTGGGGGGTAAGCGTGCAGATTAGCGCTCAATCTTTGGAGGGGATCTTATGCTGACACATTGGGGTTAATTTACTAAAAACAAATAGACTGTGCATTTTGAAAAGTGCAGTAGCACTCTGCAAGCGCAGTTGCTCCAAATCTTAGTAAATGGGGGAAAGCTTTGCTTTGCAAAGAATACGCAATCATGTGCAAGGAAAATTAAAAAAACAGCAGTTTTTCTTGTACTTGATTGGATAATGGAAGTCAGCAGAGCTTCACCTCATTTACTAAGCTCTGGAGCAGCTGCACTTTCAGAGCGCAACTGCACTTTGCAAAGTGCTCAGTGTATTTGATCCATGCAGGCCCCACCTTGTAAGACTTAACAGATCTGCTACTGACGGTTTGGTGCCAGATACCACAGAATACCTTCAGAGGTCTAGTGGAGTTCATGCCTTGACAGGTTAAGGCAGGTGGCCACCATGTTATGGCTGATTAGTGTATGCGTCCTGGGGATACAGTTAAAGTGGATGTAAACCCAAATTTTTTATTTATTTTTGCTGTCGCAATGTAGAGTATAAGATTTCCTATCATCTGTGCCCAGTCTTGCCACACATAGTTAATCCAGCTCTGAGCAATCCTCTTTTATTGTTCAGTGAAATAAAACGGACTTACAGATAAAAACCTTAGTCCGTTCCGCCCCCTTGCTGTGAGTGACAGGTTATTTACATATCTCATCCACTAGCCTGGAGACAGGCATTATTTTTAATTCCCACCTCCACTCCTTTTCTGAAGTCATGTGGTTACTTTTCTGGATTTTGACTGGATGTTAGTGATCATAGCAGAATTTAGTGTAAGGAATACATAGGAAAAAATGCATGTTGACAAGGGGAGTGTAGAGGTGGGCGGGGAGTCTACTGACATCACAACTCCACCCACAGAGCTCCAGACAACAGACCCACCCACAGAATCTGCAGTTTTTAAGTTCTTATAACAGACAGAGGGGAGGCATTTGACAGGTAAGGATACATGCAGGAGGCATCTATATTCTTATCGATCAGCACTATGGCAGTAGTTTAGAAAGGATGAGAGTGGCTTTACATCCACTTTAAGTGCCACAGAGAAATACAGAGCTGTGAAGGATGCTTCAGTGTAATTCTCCCTGCTTGTTTAAATTGTGTGTGTGTTAGAGGGAAGGTGATTTCAGGTGTGACTCACTCCTCTGCTAACAGGCTGATTAAAATGTTAATGACCCTTCCTCAGCCAGCCCTATGTCAAAGGGTAATTGATCTAGTGTGTTGTGTGAAGGAGACCTGTGTTTACTGTTTACTGTGATTAGAAGGGGCTCATGTTAATTATTCTGATTGCTTCATTGTGGTAATTATCTCGTCTATATGCGGGGCCAGGCTGTCTAGATAACGTATTCTGTACAACTAGTAATTACCTTCACTGATGTCATTATCTAAAGAAAATGTTTTTTCAGGGTCGGCTCCGAAGTGTCTGCCTAATAATCTGTATGGAAGCCCCAGTGTGAGGGGGCGGAGATTGTCATTGCAACAGCTTTGTAAATTACATATAAGCTGTGTGTTGTACCATTAAAGTCTGTCTTGTTCCAGCAGTAAGCTTGGGCTCATGTGTGGCTTATTGGGCGATTCCAGGAATATCCCTCCTTGTGGAATATTGGGGTGATTTGCTTTTATGGGAAGAAGGGAAGACTTTGACGGGGATATCATTCTAATACCGTCACAAGAGCTTCCACAAAAAAAGGTACAACACTGCTACAGAGCTGGGACAAGTGCATTGTTACACAGGGATGGGCCATGTTTCCATAGGGAAGTGCCATATAGCCAAGATATTTGCCATGATGACATTGGGGGGGGGGGGGGGGGGAGTAGCAGCCAATGGCTGTAGCCCAGATCAGGGAATTCTGACGGGAAGTGTGGGGGGGGGGACCCTTGCTGTCAGACTACAACAGAACAGCAGGAGAGATTCCCCCACCAGCATTGTTTGTGTTGATACGGGGGATCTGTCATTGTTTTTTCCCTTCAACCTGCTAGTTAAAAGGGGAAAAAAAACTGAATGCGTATGCCCAGCTTAAAGCAAAGACCTTGCTCTGAGGACACAGCTTTTTCAGGTAGTTAGCAGCTATTGTATTTGCTTGAATGAAGTTCTTTCTATTATTTTGTGTTTTGTCTTGCGGGCCCTCCCAGCCTCCCACGACTTCCATTACACATCTTGGGTCACTGTGACCCGGGTGGAGGCGGTAGATGTAAAGCACTTACTGCAGAAATACCCAGGCTGGCACAGCAACCCAGAAACCTGCCAACGTCAGCCAATGAAAAGAAAACCCTTTCTCATCACAGAAAACCTGACATTTTATCAGATATAGAAAGAAAAAGCATTATCTCAAAAGAATATCTTTAATTCTAGAGCAGAATAACCTAAAAGTGAAGATGTAACAGATTTTAGACGTCTCACACACTAATAGGAGTAAAAAAAAAAATGGGGGCCTTTAGTTATACATAAATCCAATGTCCCTGACTTGGGGGGGCTTTGTCACATCCCCCTTCATCCCACTATTACATGAGATGCCTTAGTGGCCAGTATAAAACTTAACTACTTGCCGACCTGCCGCTGTCGTTTTACGGCGGCAGGTCGGCTCCCCTGCACGAGAGCCCGTAGCTCTACGTCGGCTCTCTCGCAGGCCACTAGGGGCGCACGCGCCGCCCACGATTCCCGTGCCCGGCGGGCACGATCGCCGCCGGGCACACGCGATCGCTCGTTACAGAGCGGGGACCGAGAGCTGTGTGTGTAAACACACAGCTCCCGGTCCTGTCAGGGGGGGAAATGCTGATCTTCTGTTCATACAATGTATGAACAGAAGATCAGTGATTTCCCCTAGTGAGGTCACCCCCCCTACAGTTAGAACACACCCAGGGACATACTTAACCCCTTCCCTGCCCCCTAGTGTTAACCCCTTCACTGCCAGTGGCATTTTTATAGTAATCCAATGCATCTTTATAGCACCGATCGCTATAAAAATGCCAATGGTCCCAAAAATGTGTCAAAAGTGTCCGTCATAATGTCGCAGGACCGAAAAAAAAAAATGCTGATCGCCGCCATTACTAGTAAAATTTTTTTAATTTTTTTATAAAAATGCCATAAAAATACCCCCTATTTTGTAAACTCTATAACTTTTGGGCAAACCAATCAATAAACGCTTATTGCGATTTTTTTTTATGAAAAATATGTAGAAGAATACGTATCGGCCTAAACTGAGGAAAAATATATATTTTTTTTATATATTTTTGGGGGCTATTTGTTACAGCAAAAAATAATTTTTTTTCAAAATTGTCGCTCTATTTTTGTTTATAGCGCAAAAACTAAAAACCCCAGAGGTGATCAAATACCACCAAAAGAAAGCTCTATTTGTGGGAAAAAAAGGACGCCAATTTTGTTTGGGAGCCACGTCGCACGACCGCGCAATTGTCAGTTAAAGCGACGCAGTGCCGAATCGCAAAAAGTACTCTGGTCTTTGGGCAGCAATATGGTCCGGGAGTTAAGTGGTTAAGCAGGAAAATTGGATGTTGGCCAAAAAAAGTTGGAATTTCATAACTAATGTTACTCCGCTCTTAAAAACCCTTGTAAAGACTTACATATACCCAGCGAAGTGACTGGTGATACACAGAGATGAAAATAATCCTTCTATACAAGTTGTACCTGTTTATCTGACATTTTTTCTTCTCTAAATGCTCCTACTGACGAAGCTATCCTATTGGTGACACCTCGTATAGGAGGGAGGAGCCCAGCCCTGAATCGTTACGTGATCACTGAGAACCTGAGAGGTGCTGTGAGCTCACGAGCGAGATATTAACCACTTGCCGCCCGCCATATAGCAGAATGATGGTGACAAAGTGGTTGTGTTATGCCGATCGGACGTCATATGACATGATCAGGATAACGGACCCGCGGGGTCACGCAGAGCGGCGATCGGAGGTGCTCCGCTACTCAGATCATGGTATGAAGCCTCTGACAGAGGCTTCTTACCATGTGATCAGCTGTGACCAATCACAGCTGATCATCACGTGAACCAGGAAGTGCCAATAACCGGCTCTCCCTGGTTAACGCTGACAGGGAGAGACGATTGGAAGTCATGCTTGTAATCCTCAGTGGCTTGCAACGCCTCATGAGCCTTGTAGTTTGGCAACAGATGGAGGGCCACAGGTTGAACACCCATGCTCTAAGTAGTCGTCGCCCACCTACCTTCACAATCAGCTCATAGCGGGGGATTCTCTGGACAGGCTTGATCATGAGATCTGACAGGGCCTGTTTCTCCTTGTTTTCCCGTGTGCATTGCTGTGAAAAGAAGAAAATCATAAGATAAGGATATGCCGTACAAGGTGAAATAGTCTCCATCATAAGTGACTTTTCCTGGCCATCATAAATGAGATACGTTCTGCATACATTTTATGAACATAAAAATAATCTTGACAATCTTAGATATAATTCAACATTTGCATAAATACACTACCTAATAACTATCTATAATTGCATATAGAATCATTAATAATTTTGTTTTATATATGTAAGGATCAAAGAACTTTTACTGTTTACTGTGAAAAATAAAACACTACACAAGGGGCGTACCTAGAGCATTTGGCACCCGGGGCGGATCCAATATCTGGCACCCCTCCCCCCACACACGTTAAAATGTAAAAACACCCCACTGTGCCCCCTGCATACCTCTGCATCCTTCAATATCTTTTTGTTACTACTGTGTACCCCTCTCCACAACTGCACCTCTGGACCACTTTACATTACACAGCACCCTGCATCACTGGACCCCTTTACATTACACAGCACCCTGCATCACTGCACCCCTTTTACATTACACAGCACCCTGCATCACTGGACCCCTTTACATTACACAGCACCCTGCATCACTGCACCCCTTTTACATTACACAGCACCCTGCATCACTGGACCCCTTTACATAACACAGCACCCTGCATCACTGCACCCCTTTTACATTACACAGCACCCTGCATCACTGGACCCCTTTACATTACACAGCCCCCTGCATCACTGCACCCCTTTTACATTACACAGCACCCTGCATCACTGGACCCCTTTACATTACACAGCACCCTGCATCACTGCACCCCTTTTACATTACACAGCCGCCTGCACCTCTGCACCCCTTTACATCACATAGCCCCCTGCACCTCTGGACCCTTTTACACTACACAGCCCTCTGCACCCCTTTACATTACAGAGCACCCTGCACCTCTGGACCCTTTTACATTACAAAGCCACCTGCACCTCTGGACCCCTTTACATTACACAGCACCCTGCATCACTGCACCCCTTTTACATTACACAGCACCCTGCATCACTGGACCCCTTTACATTACACAGCACCCTGCATCACTGCACCCCTTTTACATTACACAGCCGCCTGCACCTCTGCACCCCTTTACATCACATAGCCCCCTGCACCTCTGGACCCTTTTACACTACACAGCACCCTGCATCACTGGACCCCTTTACATTACACAGCACCCTGCATCACTGCACCCCTTTTACATTACACAGCCGCCTGCACCTCTGCACCCCTTTACATCACATAGCCCCCTGCACCTCTGGACCCTTTTACACTACACAGCCCTCTGCACCCCTTTACATTACAGAGCACCCTGCACCTCTGGACCCTTTTACATTACAAAGCCACCTGCACCTCTGGACCCCTTTACATTACACAGCACCCTGCATCACTGCACCCCTTTTACATTACACAGCACCCTGCATCACTGGACCCCTTTACATTACACAGCACCCTGCATCACTGCACCCCTTTTACATTACACAGCCGCCTGCACCTCTGCACCCCTTTACATCACATAGCCCCCTGCACCTCTGGACCCTTTTACACTACACAGCCCTCTGCACCCCTTTACATTACACAGCACCCTGCACCTCTGGACCCTTTTACATTACACAGCCACCTGCACCTCTGGACCCCTTTACATTACACAGCACCCTGCATTACTGGCCCCCTTTACATCTCATAGCCCCTGCACCTCTGGACCCTTTTACATTACACAACACCCTGCATCACTGCACTTCTTTTACATTACACAGCCACCTGCACCTCTGGTCATGTCAGCTAAAAAAAAAAAAAAAAATTTTTTTTAAAATCGGGATGGTGTCACCCCTCTAGTGGGTGTCACCCGGTGCGGCCCGCACCCCCCGCACCCCCCTAGCAACGCCACTGCACTACACCCCCAATCGCGTTCTCCGATCAACCAACCAAAACCTCCTCCACATCCCCAAGTCCCGCTACAAATCGAAAGGAGAATGAAGATTTGCAGTCCAAGGACCACGGCTATGGAACGCTCTACCCCCAAACATCCGCATGGAGGAACCATTGGGCCTTCAGGAAAAAACGTAAGACCCATCGCTTCTGAAGGACCAGGACGACACTGTATGGAAATAAACGCCTTGAGGCGATTTAGTTCGCATTTGTAACGCTGTACAAGTTATTTACTCACCCACTGGTTTCTTTGGGACTCAAGTGGGGAGATCTCCTGCTAAAGTTCCCAACTCTTCTCCTGCCCACCTTGGAGTGTTGTGTGTTCCCATCCACATTTGCTGTTCCCATTTCTACTACTGCTGTTCTCCATAATATAAGATACAATCAAAATCCAACAGGGAGAGCGGGTACCCCTTGTAATAGCTGTACACACTCCAGCAAATGCAAGCTTTGGGCAAACTGACCCTTTTTTTACAATTTTGACCCTTTAATGAAAATGGTGCCTTATGACAAATTAGTAATCCAATCATGTCTGTATGAGGTAAACAAGGAGGTAAGGCTTGGGCTAGGGCCAAGACTCGATCATCCAAGGCTGGTCTGCAGTTCCCATTCGGTTGTGTTCATTGCCTGCTGAGGAAGGACAACTATGCAGAGTGGGTGGAGGCCGGAGCTCCCGTCTATCTGGCGGCAGAGGCAGCTCTTTAATTAGGCGGTCACCTAAGGCCTCACATTCACAGGGCCTCGTGGCCGCCTAACTTACCCAATGCATTACCCCAGTTTTGAGGGACAGGGGACCTTAACACTGATGTGCTCAGAAAGCGTTAAGAGCCCTGACTCAGGAGCGGGGCCGCCAGCGTTCCTAACAACCAGTAAATATCGGTGACACCACCCCTTGTAATGTCAATGACCCAGCATGCCCTCAGTCAATGACGTGACAAGGGGGTGGGTTCACCAGGTGACATCACCGGGTGGCACCCCGCCTCTTAGTTATTAAAGAGCAAGATCTGTGGGCCATCTTGTTAAACGGGGCTTCCAGATTCCGATAAGCCCCCTGCTCGCAGACCCCCACAACCACTGGCCAGGTTTGTGGGGGAGAGGCTCTTGTGCTTGAATTATTTTTCCCATCATGGGTGTGAGTGAAGCCCCATGTCAAGTTTTGCCTAAGACCTCACAAAACCTAGAGCCACCTCTGTCTGGCGGCTATCCTGGAGTATCTGATGGCTGAGATCCTCGAGCTGGCCGGCAACACTGCCCGAAACAACAAGACCACCCCTCATCCCTCGACCCCAACAGCAGACTGTTCGCAACAACAAGAAGCTCAACAGGCTGCTAATTGGCATCACCCAGAGAGGAGTCCTGCCCAACATCCAAGCTGTGCTACTGCTCAAGAAGACCAAGAGCTACAAGCCCTCCAAGGTCAAGTAAACCAGATTAGTTAATTTATATTACTGGAACCTTTAATATGGGAATTTTAGTTTTAAGTTAATGCAAATTAAGGTGTTAGTCGGGAGAAAAGGCAATAGGCAGGCGAGAAGACTTCAGGGGGGAGCAAAGCCTTCATTTTTGAGAATATGCTTCAGCCGAGATCAATAACTTGTTATGAAGTTTGTTGCAAATGAAGGGAGATCCAGTAATGGTCTGCAGTAATTTTGGGGGGTTATAATGCTTTACATATTTTCTTCTGTAGCAGCCTGCTACTTTTATAGCTGGCGCTGCCTTAAATTTAGAGGGTAGTCAAAGATTTATCTACCTCTGACTGTATTGTTTTGCCAAATTTGGGCTTCTTTTCCAGCTGTGGCTGTACTGTGAGTGACCACTATTGTTGTCTGGGGTGTTGGTACCATCCCAGGCCGAGGGTGGCAGCAGTCGAGTCAGGGTGTATTGGGTGTTCTTCCTCGGCAGCCAATCAGTGGGAGTTGATCACCTCGCTGTGCATGCTGGGGGAGAGTACTTAAGGGACAGACATCATTAGTTCTGGGTTGTCGTCGCCGCCGATCCTGGCCTGTCGTCCCACCACCCCCTGTGTGTGTGGCCCTCATGGCCAGGGGTGCGTGTTCAAGTGTTCCTGGCTCTGGGACCACGTTGGTTCGGGGTTGTGATCTACTATGTAGGCCTGGTAGTCAGACTGGGTCTACCTTTGCAGAGTGGTCCTGCGCTGTCCGTCCTGAGGGAGGAAGCCACCCAATAAAGAACCTTGGAGAGCACCGAGCACGAGGCTGGTATCTCAGGAGAAGCTTTGAACTTCATCGAAGGACGCACGATTACTGAGAGGCTGAGTGATGGTCGCCTGTCAGTTCTGAGTTTACAAGGGTCTATTCAAGAGAGATCCGGGTGCTTAATCCTGTGTTGAGAAGGATTCTGGACTGAATATATCTCCGCCTTTGGGAAGGTCTGTGTCAGAGAGTTTGCTAAAGTTTCCATGTGACGCCCAGGCTGCTAGGCTAGTGAGAGGCCTATCCAGGTGCACAATACCCACTCTGGCTAGAGTGGCGACGAAAGTTACGTTGCTGGAAGCAGGAGTGTTTCCGAACAAAGTTTCCGAACACTTGAACCTACTACCTATTACCCTTCCACCTCTTCAACTACTACTACTTTTATTCTTTTACCACGTTGGGTAATAAAGCAAAGAAAAAGAAACCTAAAGTGTGGACATTGAAGTTTTTCTCAACTCTCATCGTATACCCTAGACGGCGAAGGAATAGAGGTAACATGCCACCCAAAACAAACCAGCAGCTCAGGGTAGTGCTACACTTCTATATCCTGGCAGAAGACATAGGGCCATGCTTATCTGCCCCCCCCCCCCCCCAAATCAAGCACATAATCTTCTTTCCTTCATTCCCCTGCTAATAGCAATAAACTATTCTCTTCGAAGGGCCAAGTGATTCACTTACGGACCAGTTAAAAGGTACTTTCTTTGTTATTCAAATTGATTCATTCATCCATAATCACAAAAACGTAGCAGTGGTCCTGGTGATCGAGTATACTTGGTGACTACAAATACATGTTAACAGGATCAATTCCTCCCAGATGTATGGACTTGCTCTGCTGCACGCCTCTTTGTACCTGCCACTTCAAAACCATAGCTTGACTTATTCCCCCTCCTCTAAAATGGTGTTTCAATGTTCAGTCCCTTCTATGAATGAATTCTCTCCATTCCCAGACCATTCCTGCAGTGCCAAATTATCCAAATCAATTTGCTCGACTGCCGCACAACCTTGAAATGACTGACTGAGTCAGGCCAGGGAGAATGTATTCCAGACACATTACAATAATGATATTGCCAACAATACGATTGGGCCTAATAAAACTATCCAGAGCAAAGATGTGTCATGATAAACAGCCCTTTGGCACAGCACGGGATTCTGGGAATTTGGTGTACTGCGGCCAGTGAGGAGAATTCATTTACAGTATTAATTCTGACATGTAAACAGTGACTGCTCTAGATTTAGTGTAGGGACTAATGCTATTCATTGGAGTTTTATACCAACAGCAAATATTTAAAGTGATCCCACGCTCAAATATGAATTTATAGGTATATTAACACTCCTGCTACACGCAGTACTTTTACGCCGTTTACGTTAGAGATAGGCCGCCTAAAGTTAGAGCTTAGCCCTACATGTAATAGTAATGTTAAGTATGGCCGCCGTTCCCGCGTCGAAATTCGAAATTTTTACGTCGTTTGCGTATGTCGTCCGTGAATCGGGATTTACGTCCACGTCAAAATCAATAGGCCTGTGCGGCGTACTTAGCCGCAATGCACACTGGGAAATGTAGGCGCCCGGCGCATGCGCAGTAAAAAAAGAAACGTCAAAAACCTAAGGTCAAGCCTTATTAACATAAAACACGCCCCCCTTACACACATTTGAATTTGGCGCCCTTACGCCCGCCCGCTTTAGGCTACGCCGCCGTAACATAGCAGGCAAGTACATTATGAATCATGTACTTGCCTCGCTAACTTACGGCGGCGTAGCTTAAATGCCTTAAGCTACGCCGCCGCAAAGTTGCGGCAACGTACCTGAATCTAGGCATATTTTTTTTATACACCTTTGCACACTAGTACTAACTCATATTCCAGTGTCTTCTCCCCCTCAGTGTCCCTTCTAAATCCTTTTAATGTGACCCCAGTGCAAACAATAACATCCTTAGGTGCTCAATGTCTTCCTTATCAATTTATGACATCATCTGGCTCACACTGGGCCCAAGGTTGCTTCACAAAGTAAGACCCGTGGCTTTAAGTAAAAAAAAAAATGTGGTTGCTGGGGTGTGGATGAGGCCTAACCCTCCGAATGTCTCGCACTGGATTGCGGAGGTTAACGCAGTCTTGCCGTACAAAAAATTGATATACTCCCATAGAGGTTGCCCTTCTAAATACGAAAAAGTATGGGATAGATGGCTCAAGGCTGCCGACACCTGTGTATAGTTAGAAGAGCTGTGGCTTACTCCTTTTGTTTGGTCTCTTGGTTATAGGGGGATGTATGTGGAACCCCGGGCAAGACGAGATGTCAATACCCAGAAGTAACCGACTGTTATAGGTACCAAATAAGTAGTCCTGAATTTATGTTTATACCAGTAAGGAATGATGTTATATTTTACTGTCAAGAGATGCTGTAAGCTGTATTTGATGATTGTCATAATATCCTTATGTGTGTACTGTCATTTTTTTGCTTAATAAACAGACTTTGATTTAAAAAAAAAGAAAATGTAGGCAAGATCCACCTGCCAGCATGCCGACAACTTTGGGCAATTTGAGGCAATTTTTTGCATTTTGCCAAATAACCCCCAAAGAACCTAGAAGGCACCCTAGTTGAAAAAGGCTGCTGGTTTTTGCTTGGAAATGGCCCCAACAACTTCAGCCCCGGAGGATTTGGCTGCCAAATGACCGGGCCACTTTTTGCGATTCGGCACTGCGTCGCTTTAACTGACAATTGCGCGGTCGTGCGACACGGATCCCAAACAAAATTGGTGTCCTTTTTTCCCCACAAACAGAGCGTTCTTTTGGTGGTATTTGATCACCTCTGCGGTTTTTATTTTTAGTCGCTATAAACAAAAATAGAGCAACAATTTTGACTATTTTATTTTTTGCTATAATGAATATCCCCAAACATTTTTTCCTCAGTTTAGGCCGATACGAATTCTTCTACATATTTGTGGTAAAAAAAAAAATCACAAAAAATGTTTATTGATTGGTTTGCGCAAAAGTTATAGTGTCTACAAAATAGGGGATAGTTTTATGGCATTTTAATTAATATTTTTTATTTACTAGTAATGGTGGTGATCTGCGATTTTTATCGTGACTGCGACATTATGGCGGACATATCGGACACTTTTGACGCTATTTTGGGACCATTGTCATTTATATAGCGATCAGTGCTATAAAATGCACTGATCACTGTGTAAAGGACAGTGGCAGGGAAGGGGTTAACCACTAGGGGGCTAGGAAGGGGTTAAGGGTGTCCTAGGGAGTGATTCCAACTGTGTGGGGGCTGGGCTACCTGTGACACAACACTGATCGCTGCTCCCAATGACAGGGAGCAGACGATCACTGTCCTGTCACTGTCGACTGACGATCACTGTCCTGTTTACACAGGCATCCCCCCGTTCTGCAGCTCCGTGACACGATCGCGGGACACCGGTGGACATCGAGTCCGCGGGTACCACGGGCACGGTCTCGGAGCTCGTGGCAGGGGCATGCGCACACCCACACGGTGGCAAATTTAAAGGGACGTACCTGTACGCCCATTTGCCTGTCCGTGCCATTCTGCCGACGTAAAAGTGCGCGCGCTGGTCGGTAAGTGGTTAAAATACCCTCTCTATCACGTGTCCACACACAGACTGGGAAAGAGAGTGGGGTGTAACACCAGGCCTGATAATTAGTAATAATTACTGAGTGTACTGTGTCCAATGCTGGTACATATTGAACTGTCCAATCATATTTACCGTATATACCCTGCTGTCACAAGAAAGTAGAAGTGAAACTATGAAAATAAAATTCTCTCCAATTTACTAAAATTTTCTCTACAATTTACTAAAATTGGAGAGTGCAGCTGTGTCTGGTAGCCAATCAGCTGCTAACTTCATCTTGTTTAATAAAAAAAAAAAAAACCTGGAAGCCGATTGGTTTCTATGCAGAGCTGCACCAGATTCTGCACTCTGCAGTTTTAGTAAATGAACCCCAATGTGTAATATGGCTGCATACTGTGACTTCAATCAGGTTTTAAACTTGAACTCTAGGTATGATTTTTACTGCATAGTTAAATTGTTCCAGCTTGGACCAACGCAAGTACGCATATCTCATACCTGAGTGATTGCTGTCAAAGCTGCAAACCACTGTTGTATTTGGTGTCAGTACAGTGATAGCTGCAATCTTCCGAGTCATGTGCCAAGCGGCTTCATGTCTGCATACTAACCACAGGAGGTTGCTTGCTTGGCACTGCTGCCATTCACAGAACACTTCATATTTTTTAAGAAATATAAGGCATTCTCTGATTGGACGAGGTGGATATTGTGACATC
Source organism: Rana temporaria (assembly GCF_905171775.1). Taxonomy (NCBI): domain Eukaryota; kingdom Metazoa; phylum Chordata; class Amphibia; order Anura; family Ranidae; genus Rana; species Rana temporaria. The sequence continues at coordinate 35,553,751 of NC_053490.1, forward strand.
ATCGCACCCACTCTATCAAAAAATAAAAAAACATTCTGTGATTGGCGGCAGTGCCAAGCAAGCTGCTCCCCTTCTGCATGGTAACCACAGGGTGTCGCAGTGGCTACCACGCAGAAGAGGATCTACTGGGCATAGGGTCCAGAAGATCACTATGACTCTAGGAGCACCTACTACTAAAGCGATCTGCAGCTTTCACACTCAGATATGAGAAATGCATACTTACCTTGACTGCTCTTTAAAAGAAATCAGACATTGAGCATTTCCAATATTTACTTGGTGATCCAGAACATATATGTACATCAGCAGCTCTACCTTCACTGACTGCACTGTTGCTCTGGGTTAGTAATCAACAGAAAAAGCACAGGTGGCATCCTTTTGACAAATACAAGAGTAGTGACGGATATGATAATATCATAACGGATCCCCCTTAAATTAAACAATGTATTTTGTTATGAGTTGGGTGTACCTCCAGAAACTTTATGAAGGTAGGACGGGCTTCCTTCGCCACTCTAACAGCATCCTTGGCGTTGAGGTAATTATCGATGTAAGCGGAGTAGATGCTGACCAGGATTTCCTTGGAAAACTGCAGAGAAGAAGAGACTGGTTAGAATAAAAAAATCAAACATGATTTTCAAATAATTTTATTTTATTTTTTTCTTCCATATTTTTATACAGTTTACACATTCTGGAGTGATTTAATGTGGACTAGACTCAGACAATGTGAGAAAAGTCGGCTGTCAGTGACAGTAACCATTCCACAGTAGCCCTCTGGTCTACGACCACTTTGTCATTGAAGGGCAACCGTCATATGAGATATATGTGGGATACCAATATTTCAACCAACATCTAATGCTGCCAATACCAACCAGGGTTCCTCCAGAGGTTGCTAGGACTTCCTTAGCTGTGGCTGACTGAACTCTCATCTGATGGCATCTTCCTAGTTCTGGGGCCAACAACACTTGGCCAAGCCAGTTGTATGACACTAGAAATCTATTTAGCTGAGATGCCCTAAGGCTAGCTTTCAGATATTGGACTGATGTTACCGAGGTAATAAACTGTACTTCTAATGTGCAGATTCCTCTTGACCCCTTAGTATGCTTCATTGGAGCCTTGAATGAGGAACTATATACTCCTCCAATATATATTGTGTTAACGTATCTTTTATATCTTGTTAGGAAACCGATACCCAAGTATTGGCTTTCTCCACACCCTCCTACTTGCCGTAAAATGGATGGAACAAGTGAATAACATCCTGACTAGAGAGAAAAATATTTCCCAAAGACCGAACTCTCCAAAGAAATGTACTAATATTTGGCAAAGTATTGGTTAGACACCCTGGGTTAGGGTTTTCCCTTGAAGGTCAACGGTCAGGAGGCTGGGCTTCAAAGGTAAGGGAATTTGAATTCAAAGGTCACTTTCAGGCCCCACACCCTCCATCCAAGTGTGCTGATGCCAAGTTAACCCACAACTTGCATGTTTCACGCTCACCAAGTTAAGCCAAGTTAACCCATGACTAGGGTTGGGTTAGAGTTAGGGTTTTCCCTTGAAGTTCAAAGGTCACTTTCAAGCCCCACACCTTCCATCCAAGTGTGCGAATGCCTAGTTAACAAATGCTTCGTGCTCACCAAGTTAAACCTTATACCGTTTATTGCAAGTTTAAAACTCTTATGAATGTGTTTGTTGTTGTCCCTATTGATATCCTTCAGTACATCTCTGGCCCCATGACTGTCTCACGTATGTAGCCCCATTGGGTACTCTTGTTGCATTTAAAACGGCTCCTTATTTGTCAGTTTTGGCAAATCCAATTTCACGTTTTTTCAATATTGTAAATTGTCGTTCCTGCTGGTTGTGCGCTTTTTTAATTTTGTTTAAAGCATGCTCTATTCTGATACGCATATCCATGCCTTTCTCCTTTATTGGCACACTTGTGAATTGTAACCCTATTATGTTATCCACTGTGATGTGATATGCATTCTTGCTTGTGTGCATGGAATTTTATTTCTTTCAACAACATTTTTATTAAAAAAAGAAAATAAATCTATTTAACCGTATGAGTAGCATACTTCCCACTGGCCGCCAATTCATTCATTTTAGCAGAAGTCCCCATGAGCTGAAATTTCAAAGGTTCCTCTGGGATAAAAAGGTTGAGAAAGGCTAAACCTAATGTCTACAGCCAGACATGTAAAGATGCTGCACATACAGCTCATGGCATTCTCTGCTAGACTTTTGGAAACTAAGGCCGACCATAAACGGTTCAAATTCCCTGCTGAACCGGCAGAGATTCAAACCGTTAATGGGCAGGCTGAGTATACCAAGTTGATCGAACGATCAACTTGGGTACAACCAGCCTGATGGATTTTCTCCCGATTATTTCAAGCGGCTGATTAGGCTACTAGCGATAATCACTGTCCTCTCCCCGTAGGGATGACTTCCCCCGCCGACCCCCCTACAGGGAGAGAAGACAATTGCCGATTCTCGTGTCGGCACTGCCTGTGATTGCAGGAAAGAAATTCACACAGTGTATGGCCTAATACACCGTCAGCTGACCATTAGAAGATACTGTCACTTTTCTCTGAATAGGCAGGTGACAGACTCATTAAAACGAGACAAAAATATGGTAGCCATTTCTAACTTGTTATTGAAGATGCAAGCTTCGCAAGGCTGCCCTGGCTTCACTAATAAATATATCAAGTTATCATGCAGACAGTGTCCTGCCACCTAGAGTTATTCTGGGACAGTAATACACCTAGTAGTAAAGGAAAAATTATAATGATGGCCCAGAGCTCAGACCTTCAAAATAAGTTGTCAAAAGCAGTTCCTATATCTTTGTCCACACAGGTTTCTGTTATAGCAGACCCATTGAGTATATGAGGTATTAAAGCTTCAAAAAAGGACTCAACATGAAGTAAAAAGGTGGTGGGGGTAGGCAGCTTTACACGTGGTTGCGGCACAGTCCCATTTAGTAAAATAGGTTGCATTCAGTACCGCCCGTCGAACATAACAGGCAGGATCATTTTTGCTGCAGCATGATGCAAAGTACACCCCCAACCACTGCCTTCACAGCTTAAGGGAGGATGTGGTTGGTGGGGTGGAAAAAAACATGCCTCAAACGTGTGTTTTTACCGCACTCTAACTGCAAGTGTAAATAAGGCCCAACAGAGTTTTTTTTACAGTCTTTTCTACCAAAAGACCTGCTGGCAAAACTTTGCTTTCAGGCTTGAATTGTGATTTTTTTTTTTTTTTTTGATGGTATGTGGAAGAGAGTCAGAACTCAGCTTTACCCCCCTTTATGTCCTGGCAACCATTGTCACTGGTATTGAAAGTGAGGAAATATACAAAAATTTGAGTTATATATCAGACAGGAGGCTTCATATCTTGCATTAAACTTTCTTTTTAATGCTCATAGCAGAAATGGTAACAGCTATTCATTTAATACAGAGAAAAAATTCTTCATAGGACTACAATACCCAGCAGCCCCCGGGGGCCCCTCCCCCCTGTCATAGTGTCTATATAAGGGGCTGTCTGGATCTCCTCCTCCTCTTTCTTTCTGCTCATGGCTAAGATAAGTACCATCCATGTTTCTGTTAATGTCTTTACTGTATTTATAATAAGCTGTATTTTATAATAATGTAATATGTTTATGTTATACTGACTTCAGCTTAACAACTTTCTGACTGGATTAACGCACTGCGCCGTTTGTCTGGTTCCCCAGCGCTAGAGTTCTCTTTTTCCTTCTCCTGTCAGAAGCCATTTGTCATCCCCTCAGTTTCCTCTCTCTCACCCTCACACCGCACTTCGCGCGCTTTCCCTTGTGGAGGGGCGCGGCCGAGAGACGCTGTTCCTCGGCACGCCTCCCTGCACCTGACATCCTATCAGATCCAACGGCCGTAATCTCGCGAGATTACGGCCGCGTTTGTGAGGCGCGATTCCCTGCATCTCCTTCCACCTCAGAGCAACGGTCGGAAGGAGCAGGAGCGCGCTGGGGACTGGCTGTCTACTTTTCTTTCCCTCCACTGCCGCAGAACCTCAATCAGGACCGCAATCTCGGTCAGGTACCTCGGGCAGACTAGGGGGGGATCCGCTGGGCAATACTTGACCCTGCAACAGCCAAAACAAATTATAATTTTAAAAGTGTCACTACTTGCCTGTCAGTGATTTATCCCTGACAGGGATTATTGGTACTAACATTCCAAATTTAGATATTATGGCTACCGAGGGCAATGGCTCAGGCCTGGGCAATGAAGTGGTGGATTTGGATGCATCGCATCTGTTATCCACAAATCTTATACAAGAACTCATTACCAAGTCCATTCAGGCGGCCTTGGCAGTTAATACAACAGGCTCTGTCTCAGTGCCATCCACTTCGGGGTGCCCCCCGACTAAAGGCAAAGCTGCCCAAAAAACTTAAGCACTTGTCAGTGCATTTCGACTCCCCGGCAGGGGAAGTTTACAATGTGCCCCAAGCAGGATCCAATCCGACCTGCCACACCCCGCACATCCCAGACCACACTCGACCCTTGGGCCCCAAGGAGACAACAAAAGGGCATAGATCCGCCAGGCGGATTAAACCAGACTCATATGACACGTCCGAGGACGAGTCTGAAATGTCTGATGGAGCCGAATCCTCGGATTCACTCATAGACGATGAAGAGGATGCGGGGTTTACGGCGATCCACCATGACGCCAATAATGACTTGCCACAAAACGCCATTGTAGACTCCCAAGGGCAATCATTATTTAATCCGGACGAGATATGTCATCCGCGTTCGGGGGATTGGGCCCCACTCCCCCATGTGGCCCAATATCTGGAATTATGGACCAGACGGTCCTTGGATAGGGTCAACCGCAACAAGCTGCGGTCAGAATGTCCCAGACCACATGTGGCAAACAAAGTGGCTATCACCCCTGAGATAGACCCGGTTCTGCTCAAATATTTGACGAGATCCGGGAAATATGCAAAGAAAGGGATTGAAAGGTCCTTCAAGGTTATCCAGGATCGCATACTGGATATCCTTGGCCCCCTCACGAAAATACTAAATTTGGCAGAACAGGCGGCCTCATCAGCCCAACCTGTTGACCTCACACAACTCAGGGGCTGGGCCCAGCGCGCTATATGCCTGCTGGGCACAGCTAATACAACTTGCTCAGTGGAGCGCCGCCGCTCCATTCTGATGAAGCTGGACCCTCAACTCAGCCATCTGGCCGAGAATGAACCGGGACCATCGGCAGGAGGCCTTCTCTTCGGAGACGACCTCATTAAAAATATAAATAAATTTGTAAGTCTCTTTTCAAGCCTGGACAAGGCACAGTCATCACTGAGAAAGTCCCAACCCGGCCGGGTTTTTGGGAAGGCCGGTAGAGGCAGAGGGCGATCTACCGGCCGCTCTGTTCAATACAGGCCCTACTCGAGACCTGCCATCCAGCAGTACACTCCTGCTCCACAGCCGTACGCCATGCCGATGGCTCAACCCGCACCCTTTTTCCCCCCACGGGGACGTCCCTGGAGAGGACGCGGAGGACGTGGATTTCCAAGGTCTAGGCCACCGACCGGTGAGTTTTATTCCATCTTCAATTCCACACACACGGGTGGGGGGCAGACTGATGTATTTTTTCCATGCCTGGTCAAAAATTTCGACGGATTCTTGGATCCTATCGACGGTAACGGGTTATCGGATAGAATTCCTATCCCTACCGACCCTCAATGTAATACCCCCCCCTATCCATTTTTCGGCCCAAAACATGGAACTGATCGACAAGGAACTCAAAGAGCTCCTGGCCAAGGGAGCGGTCCAGGAAGTAGACCCCCTCTCCCCCGGTTTCATCAGCAACATCTTCCTGGTGAAGAAGAAAGACGGCGGCCATCGCCCTGTCATAAACCTGAGAGACCTCAACCAGCATGTGGCATACCGCCATTTCAAGATGGAGGGTATCCACCTGTTACGCGACCTCCTATGGCCAGGAGACTGGTTGATAAAAATAGATTTAAAAGACGCGTACCTCACGGTTCCTATGCACAACGAATCTCAGTCATTCCTAAAATTTCTGTGGCAGGACCGAATGTGGCAGTTCACCTGCCTCCCATTCGGCTTGTCATCAGCCCCATGGTGCTTCACCAAACTCCTCAAGCCGGTAATTGCCGCCCTGAGGAGCAGGGGGGTACGCCTAATTATATACCTGGACGACATGCTGATCATGGCACGATCCAGAACATTAGCCTCTCTACACAGCCAATAGGCGGTATCCTTGTTGAGGGAACTCGGCTTCCTCATCAACTTCAAGAAATCAGTCCTGGAACCCTCTCAAGAGATGGAGTTCCTAGGGTTTCTTGTGGATACCAACAAGGCTCTCCTTCTGTTACCGAAAGCGAAACTGGCTCTGATTCGCAAGGAAATCAGGGCCACATTACGCAAGGGTCAGGTCTCCCTTCGTTTGCTGGCTCGCATAGTAGGCCTATTATCGGCCTCTATCCAAGCCATCTTCCCAGCTCCTTTACACTATCGCGCCTTACAGAGACTAAAAACGCTCCACTTACGACAAGGGCTACGTTACGCGGACGAGGTCCCGTTAAGCCCGGACGCTATAGAGGAATTACAATGGTGGCTTCGCCACGCCATCGAGTGGAACGGCAGGACAATTTTCAACTCCTACCCGGAGGTGATCATAGAGTCAGACGCGAGTCGCCAGGGTTGGGGTGCCCGGTGCGGTCAAATCACCACCGGTGGGAAATGGTCCGTGGAAGAAACACACCTTCACATCAATGCCTTGGAACTTTTGGCTGCATACTTCGCGGTCAAAAGTTTCCTCCCTCATACCTCCAACAAATGTGTACTCCTACGCATGGACAATATTGCAGCAGTGCAATACGTCAATCGCTTAGGAGGCACGAAATCCAAGATCCTGGCGGATATCGCATCCGACTTTTGGCAGTTCTGCCTCTCCATCAATACCACCCCTATGGCGGAATACCTGCCAGGGATTTCCAACACCGTTGCAGACTGGAACTCACGCTACCTTACGGATTCCAGCGACTGGACGCTGGATCGTTCGGTGTTCTTGACGCTGCAAACTCTGTGGGGTCCTCTGCATACAGACCTGTTTGCCTCTCGCCTCAACCGGCAATTACCCCGCTTTTACAGTTGGAGGCCGGACCCAGAGGCATTGGCAGTGGATGCATTCCGACAATTTTGGGCGCGGGGGACACACTATGCGTTCCCCCCGTTCAACATGCTCACCAGGACGCTCCTTCAGGTGGCGACCCAGGTGGCGACGGTTGTGTTGATCACACCCTGGTGGCCGACACAACCGTGGTTCCCTCTTCTCCTGGGAATGGCGATCGACTTTCCCCGTCTACTCCCATTCTCACCTCATCTCCTATCGAATGCGACCCTGGGCTGTCATCCTCTGTTGAGAGATGGCAACCTCCCCCTGTTAGCGTGGTTGATCTCAGGCTCGGAGTTTCTGAGAACGCGTTTTCACAATCGGCTAGAGACCTCCTCGCCTTGGCCTGGGCCCCAGGGACTCGGTCGGCATACAGATCGGCCTGGACCCTGTGGGTTCGCTGGTGTGATCAACGGCAAATTGATGCCGTTCATGCACCTGTACCAGACGTAGTGAACTATTTAGCTGACGCGTACGAGGCGGGCAAGTCTTATAGCTCTCTGAATGTATACAGGTCTGCCATCTCGGCCTATCATTGTCCGGTGGAAGCGGCACCGGTGGGTAAACACCCACTGATCTGCAGACTACTACGGGGGGTAAAATATAATCGCCCCCCCCGACCTAGATATCATTCCACATGGGATGTCTCCCAGGTGTTACGGCTCTTCACTTCTTGGGGGGAAAATGATATCCTCTCGTTGAAGAACCTTTCTATCAAGCTTTCTACCCTTTTATGCCTTATATCCATAAAACGGGTTTCAGATGTTAAGGCATTAGACATCTCCCGGCGTCATTTTTCACCGGAGGGTGTACGGTTCTCTGTGGTTCGCCGTACGAAAACAGGGATCCATACAGTGTTCTACCCCTTTTTTCCTGACCATCCACACATATGTGTGGTTCGGTGTTTGCAGCACTATGAAGCACGGACGGCGACCCTAAGGTCAACAAACCAGAGTCAATTACTGGTTTCCTATGTGAAGCCGCATCTCCCAGTTTCCACGGCTTCATTGGCCAGGTGGGTGAGATCGGCCATGGAAATGGCCGGGATCGACACCTCGCTTTTCGGAGCTCATTCCACCAGGGGCGCTATGGCTACCAAAGTAGTCACCTCGGGGGGTTCCCTCGCGGACCTTCTACTGGCGGCGGACTGGTCGTCGGAAACGACTTTCAGACAGTATTACTTCCGACCCTCTAACCATGTCTCCTCCTCAATACTCTAATATATATTGCATGTACTGTATTAGGTGGTTAGCTTTAAACATGCAAGATATGAAGCCTCCTGTCTGATATATAATTCGGGATTTTCCTAGTAAACATGACGGAAAATCTGAGTTATATGAGGACAGGAGGCGATTATCTTCCCACCCTACCCACCCCATCATGATATGTTTTATCTTTCAGGTTACTGATGGGTGGAGTCTACGCCTTCGCGGACGTTGAGAAGCAATCCGGAGTTCCCGTATGACGATTCTCTGTTTTTTGTTCCAGTTGAACACTGTTCAGACCGCATAACCAACACCCAGGTGATGTTTGTTGCTACGGCCCGTTTGGCCCTGTTCTCACCATCGACGGAAGTTTCCTCGATACCAGCGGGAAGAGATCCTCAAGGATAGACCTACGTGATGTTCCGTGATTATCCAGGATCGCATAAAGAAAGAGGAGGAGGAGATCCAGACAGCCCCTTATATAGACACTATGACAGGGGGGAGGGGCCCCCGGGGGCTGCTGGGTATTGTAGTCCTATGAAGAATTTTTTCTCTGTATTAAATGAATAGCTGTTACCATTTCTGCTATGAGCATTAAAAAGAAAGTTTAATGCAAGATAATCGCCTCCTGTCCTCATATAACTCAGATTTTCCGTCATGTTTACTAGGAAAATCCCGAATTGTCATTAAAGGGTCACTAAAGGAAAAATATAATTCAGCTGAAATGACTGTTTACAGGGCATAGAGACATAATAGTTAACTGATTCCTTTTAAAAATGATTACAAATAGATAAAAACCAATCATATAATGTGCCTGCAGTTTAGTTTAGTTTTTACTGTTGTTTCCTGGTTCTCTGATGTACAGAGAGCCACTAGAGGGCAGTCAGCCAATAGAGAGCAGTGATACTTTGTCTAAAACTCCTCAGCACCAATCCAGTTTCGTTTTACACACAGTAATCACACCTCCTTGATTAGTCACCACAGTGAGAAATCTCCCAGTACTGTGGTGATCAGGAAACAGACAACCAGGAAGTGTCCAGAACAGAGAGGAATTACAGCAACATCAAAGCAAAAACGAACAATGAGGACATCAAACCAGGACTGCAGTAAGGTAAAGGAAGCTATTTAGCTAAAAAAAAAAAATTCCTTTAGTGACCCTTTAATACAGGAATAGAGGGGAAATTTAATGGGGACACTTTCCAGGGTCAGCTGTTTTATGGTGGCCATACACTAGATGAAACATCGTTTACAAATCTGTCATTTGGACAGTTTGGTCATTTATCGTTAGGCCTAGTTCACACCTATGCATTTTTTTGTGCGTTTTCAGTTTTGCAGAAACACACTACAGTCCATTTAACATGCTTTCCTATGGATCACGTTCACATCTGTGCATTTTATGGAAAGGGCCAGGGTCTTTTTTCTGGTTCCATAGACTTCAATGGGTCAAAAATGTGTATTGAAAAACACAAAATGCACCTGTAATATGCAAACTGCAAACTGCATAGGTGTGAACCAGGCCTTAATGGGAACAAATCGAAAATCGGTTGCAACATTTTGAGCCAAAAAAACAAAGGAAAAGTTTGAAAAACTTCTGCCGAACGCACAAAAAAATCGCCCGAACAGTTTGCACTAGGCATATGTAAAAAAAAACAATTCATTTAGGACTGTTGAACGATTTATCGGTCAATACATGATAGCAAAATCGTTTGCTTTCATGACCATGTGTTCGTTTTTCGAAAACGTGTTCGAACGATTTTGACAGGTGTTTGGCTAGCATAAAAGGGGAATTTCCTCACTTTGGAGAGATTTCCTTCTATTTACTAGACAAGAAGTAGAGTGAAATATTTCACATGTGACACAGAAGGCTAATAAATAAAAAAACAAAAAAAAACACTACGCTATCAAAAATGAAAGAAAAGGAGAAGCATTATATACACACTTTTTTTTCCCTATTTTGGATAGAGTAAGGGAGGGTTAGAATTTTGTCAGATTTATTTTCGACCTCTGTGTCCCATTGCAGAGATCTACCTTCACTTCCTGTTCCATAGGCAAACAGGAAGTGAGGGGAAATACCTGCAAATTAAGGGAATTCCTTGGGGACCCCCCAGGTCAACGAAACTTGTGTCCCTATTGGAAGAGTTCCCCTCTATTACTTTTGTGGGGACAGCCCAAAATTTGGGGCTTTCTTTGGCCTTCACTTTCAAAGATACTGGTAAACAGGACAAATATAGAGGGCACATCTCCTTAAAAATTGCCTTTAGTTATGCTTTAAATAGAACAATTTGGGGGGCCTTTAGATGTTTAAGCGTTGGAGCCTATATCACTGAAGTGCGTGTCCACTCTGACATAACAGAGCCACTCCATGTTGTAGGAATCCACCCAACTGCCTGATTGACAGCTTACTCCAGCTATCAGCGCTCGGCTGAAAATAAAACCAGCTCGCTCTTGGGTAGGGTCATTGATTGGTGCAGAAATACTGAACTAAAATTATCGATAGAACTGGAACAGGAGGTGAGCCAGGTCCCCCTGGGAAGAGCACCATGGTGCTATGCAAAACTATCAGACCAACTCAAAAAATACTTCTTTATAGGCTCGACATTAGCTATAAGCGCTAAAATCTGTCAGAATGTTAAATATTCATCGGCACAATCTCCATTATACCCAATATTGGGGAACCCAAGTTTTCAGCCAGGGATGGAGGGAGGAGCCTTTCAGAAACTCAGAGAGAAGGGATATATGCAGGTTTTACACTTCTTGCACTCTGAGGCCCCGTACACACGTCCGAGAAACTCGACGAGCAAAACACATCGTTTTGCTCGTCGAGTTCCTTGTGAAGCTGCCGAGGATCTCGGCGAGCCAAGTTTCCCCATTGACTAACGAGGAAATAGAGAACATGTTCTCTATTTGGTTCGACGAGTTCCTCGTTGGTTTCCTCGGCCAAAAGTGTACACACGACCGGTTTCCTCGGCAGAATACGGCTCCCATCGAGTTTCTGGCTGAATTCTGACAAGAAACTCGGTCGTGTGTACGGGGCCTGATTCTTGGCCTACAGTGACGTCGTTGACTCAACGGGGAGGCCGATACGAAGTAAAATATTGGCAGGCCCTACAACTCCGCCACTTTCTAACCTCATTAGACCCATCGAGAAGTTTTAGAAGGGATTTGACACAATTTGAAAAATATTGCCAAGAGAAGGACCCCCTCACTAGAATATCTAAGCTTTATAGGATGCTAATGGCATCCCCAGGTAACAACCAGCAATGAGAAAATGGGCAAGGGACCTTAACAAGAACTTTACACAGGCCCAATAACAAAAGATAATATATCTTTCAATGAAAACATCAACCTGTACAAGAACTCAGGAATTAAACTATAAACTTTTAAATAGGTGGTACTATACACCAACGAGATTAGGTAGGTTTTTCCCTGAAAGTTCAGATCAGTGTTGGCGATGTAATAAGGAACAGGGGACATTGTTCCATATTTTTTGGACATGTCCCAGGATCAGACAATACTGGTTGGAAGTACAAAAAATGTACAGCCTACCCAGTATTAGATGACCCCGCTTTCCTTTTGCTACATCTCTACATCGCTACGACAAAGATATATAAAAATTCGGTAATTTGTCATTTGATTAGTGAGGCCAAGGCAGGTATTGCTCGAAACTGGAAAAACCCAAGGCCACCGTTGATCGCAGAATGGCTTAATAGGGTTAGAAATGTGGGGGCCATAGAGGATTTGGTGCTCTCGGCCCAAGATACAAAAGAGCAATACAATGAAACTTGGACACCATGGAATCTATTTGTATATTCAGAGGAGGGTAAGAGACTGTTGGGTAATATAAGTTAGGAATAAGTCTGCCTGGCTTGTAATTTGGAGGCCCTGTTCTGTCAATGGGTGGGGGGACCTGGGGAGGAGGAGGCAATGAAGGGGGGGGGGGTGGGAACTGGGGTTTGAAAGAGAAAAAAAAAGGGGGACATTTTTCTCCTTTTTTTTTTTCGTTTTGGTTTTGATGTTGGGATTTATTTTTGGGTTGTTTTGATAGATTGAGGCTGTCTAAGACCTTGGTCTGGGGAAGGGGGGGCTCGGTAAGGGGAAAATAAGGGGGATGACTAGGTGGCACACCGACAATTCAAGTATACGATCATTTGGATACAGTGGGATATTGGTAGATAAGCTAAGGAGGGCATAGAATCCCACCGGCCGGTATTGGAGGATATAGGCAGGGATATATAAACACAAGATTTGACAGGGAATGATCTATATGTATATCTAATGAAAAATGTTGTAATATGAATGCTTGATCTTAGAGCATGTAGAGGACAGCCGGTATGTAGGGCTTTTTTTTTTTTTTTTTAAATACCTCAAACTTCTCATTTAGTTTGCATCTTTTATAACTGCCCAGCCTTTAGTTTAAAATTAACCTCCCCCCCACATCCAAAGCAGGGCTTCAGCCACTCCATACACAGATGCAGTGTGCCTCCACCCCACCGAGCACTTTATTAACTCGCATGGAAAAAAAGAAATGAGATAATTCAGAAAGTGTATCTCAATTTTCTGGCCCCGTGCAGCATTTAATCAGCTCTTTAATGTTAAGTTGTTACAACACGGGAAGATCAGAAGCCGACCTTTCTCTATCGCATTTTATTTCATGCTGGATTTTCGGGGGTGCTATTTTTAGACTTGGTGACGCAAGAAGAGCGAGGCGGCTTAAATTCTAATGTAACTCGCTGTACCCTGTACATACTTTCCCGTACAGGAGGTGGACAAAATAATGGAAACAAGAAATTTACATGAGAGTTTACCCAGATTATTTTTTTCTTTTTTTTTTTAACAGGGGGGGGGGGGGGGGGTTGGGGTGTTGTGGGGTGTGTGCTAGAATAAGGTTGGGGCCAAGTTAGTGTTTAGAGGGTTTAGTCTATCTATAAGCCATTTTCGATAGACTAGAGAAGGGCTAAAGTCCCGGACAAGTTATTTTTGTGCTCCGATGGGGAAATTTCCCTTCACATCCTGCTCCTGAGATACAAAAGGAAGTTACAGGGGAATTTTCCTTTTAGACAGCTGTCCCTGGAAAAGGTGTCCCCAATGAAGAATTTCTACTCACCACATGTTCTAGGGACAAGTCAAAATTTTTCGACTTCCCCAATCATTTTCTTTCTTGATGGCAAGGGTTCCCCCGTACAAAAAAAAGGGGTGAATCTCCCTAATGGGGACACAGACCACAACATAAACTTGACAGAGGGTCTAACTTTTACCCATTCAATCCAAAACTAGAAAAAAGGTATTTAGTTAGGGGTTACACTTCAAGTCATAGGTTAGCATGTAACTGTTCTTTTCCTATGCTCTGTGGATACGGTTTGCTTTGCCAAAATGCTAGGCCCAAGCACTGTCACATGGGGGTAGGCTTGTCACCTCATCCCTTTAATCCAGGACACACATGAATTACAGTTTCTGAGGCTAATATAATGCAGATAAGTCACCAAGTGAGTTTAATTACCACGTTAAATCAGCCATAGAACCCATGTAATTAATATGTTTCCTGGATTAAAAGGATGAGTTGGCAATCCTACACGGGGGTGGTGGGGCAACTAAGCCCGGTGTAAAATTAACCATATCAACTTGGAGCACGGGCCCACCTATATGGCTGGTACTTAGCCACTCAGTACCATATAGCGGTAAAAAAGGAAGCGTCACATGCTGGCCATGATGTTCCTGGTTTTCCTCAATGGGTAAATGTAGCAAGTGGGAAAGGGAATGGACAAGTATAAGCAATGGGAAAGGAGAAGAATTAAGTGAACCTGTTGCTTTGTCCTGCATAGCTTCACTTGTTTCAAGTTTAAAGTGGAGGTCCACACAAAAATGGAACCTCCGTTTTTTTGTAACCCTCCCCCCCTCCGGTGTCACATTAGCCACCTTTCAGGGGGTGCAGATACCTGTATAATACAGGTATTTGCACCCACTTCCGGGCAAATACCTGTATTATACAGATTCTGCGGGGGTCTACGTCACTTCTCGCCCCCTCCCCCTTCTGGGAAACACACAGATCCCAAAATATAGCGCGTACCAGTTAGGATGTGCTGCGTGACTCGCACATGTGCAGTAGGGAACCGGGAAGTGAAGCCACAACGCTTCATTTCCTGATTCCCTCACCGAGGATGGCGGAGGGGGCAACTGAGAGCCGAGCGATTGCTCGGCTTCGGCTGCCGACATTGAAGCACCCTGAACAGTTAAGTGTCTATTTATTAAAAGTGAGCAGTTGCAGTATTTGTAGCTGCTGGCTTTTAATATTTTTTTTTTTAGGCGGACCTCCGCTTTAAGTGCATCTCTAGCGACATTTTTTTTGGGTGGGGAATGGTTAAACCCCTGATAAAGGTTTATTTTTGCTGTCTGTCCTGCTAATGAGATTTCCCTTCACTTTATTATTATACAGGATATATATAGTATACAGTTTGCACAGCACTTAACATTATAAAGAGGAACAGTACAGTTGCAATATCATTTAGTAGAAGAGGGTTAGGAGGGCCCTCGTCCCATGAGCTTCCTTTGTTCATGGAAGGGAAGCAACAGGTTCTCTTTAATGACCCCTTTCCCCAGAGGCATACTGGCCTTTGCTTCACTCCCCCCGTCCTTCCAAAGGGGAGCCAAGAAAATATCTGAAAATTCTGGGATTGGAGGAGCATGTGACTTTTTCCATGTGACCTTTGCCTGGTGATTGGTCCAGCACTAAAACATAGAATAGGGAGGTGGTCCTCAGCCTTGCTACAGCCAACATTTCCATCCATGGTGGCTGGAAGCTGTGATTATCCCAGGGTGGTCGTCACTGGGGATGAGAGTGGCAGAAAAGCAATGGCAACCTCAGTGCCTAATTGGAATACAGCCAGCCAAGCAGGACTCTAAGGTCAACCCTCATCTCTTGTGAGTCTCCTAGAACCATCCGATGTCCACCATGAAATGACTGGATCTCTACAATCAAGGAGCCCTATGGGGTTGCTTTACTTAAACTGGAGCATGGGAGGAGGAGACAAGGGAGCTAGAGAGCAGGAGGTCTGGGGAGGAGTGGAAAGATGGTTTAGGTGATTTATTGAGACAAGATTAGTGATGTAGCTTAGGGCAGAGTTGTAAATGGCTCTTGTATGTTGTTCCTTCCTGTCCCATGGACAACGGAAGTCACAGGGATTCTCCATGTGAGGGAAAATCTGCAGTCTTCCCTGGAACAGGTGCCCCTTTGGCAGATGCATGTCCAATTCTGGCAAAAACTGCTAAAAGTTTGATTTTCCATCTTTATGTTCCAGTGACTTTTATGGGATAGTCTCCCTTCATCTCGGGCCAGAGAAATCTATGGGGCTGTAATGTGCAGGCATTAGCTGGACAATGAAGACCTGTACCTTGGATGTAAACAAACACGGGACCGCAACCTTCAAATTGAGGTAAGCCCGAATTTTTGGCTGAATTCTGACCTGAAAACGAACCAAAAGACGCACAGGACTCCTGTGCAAATTCGCACCGGAGTCGCAGTAGAGATATGTGAACTGGCTCCATAGAGAGCCAGTCAAAATCTCCTGCTATTGCGAATTGGATGCAGGGAAACCACATCCAATTCAGAATAGTGTGAACACAGCCTAAAGGTGGCAAAGTGATTAAAGGTAGGGCAGGAACTAAATACCAAACTACTGTCAAAATAAGTTACTGTGAAAGTCAGTATAAAGATCAGCCTTGAACATTTGAAATCTGCTGGCCACTACTCAGCACTGCAGCCCAGGTCTCTGCAGTGCACACCTGCCCTAATCTGGAATGTGCTAAAGCAGACTGCTGGATATTCAGCCTGTGCCTGATCAATAGTTTAGTCTGTCTGCTCATGCCCTGGATTCAGGTCTGTCTGACTTTATCTGCATAATATATGGACGGCCGTACGACTATATACGGCCGCAGGGTGGTTCTACTTCTCTGGGGCGCCGTCCCTTAACCCCTTCCCTGCCAGTCACATTCTTACAGTAATTAGTGCATATTTATAGCACTGATTGCAGTATAAATGTGAATGGTGCCAAAAATGTGTCAAAAGTGTCCGATGTGTCCGCCATAATGTCGCAGTCGCAATAAAAATCGCAGATTGCCGCCATTACTAGTAAAAAAAAAAAAAAAAAAAAAAATAATAATTCTGTCCCTTATTTTGTAGGCGCTATAACTTTTGCGCAAACCACGCTTATTGCGATTTTTTTTTTTTTACTAAAAATATGTAGAATACGTATCGGCCTAGACTGAGGATAAAAAAAAAATTTAAAAAAAAAATTTAGCCATTTATTAGAGCAACAAGTAATTTTTTTTAATTTTTTTTTCAAAATTGTCGCACTATTTTTGTAATAGCGCAAAAAATAAAAACAGCAGAGGTGATCAAATACCACCAAAAGAAAGCTCTATTTGTGGGAAAAAAAGGACGTCAATTTTGTTTGGGAACCACGTCGCACGACCGCGCAATTGTCAGTTAAAGCAACGCAGTGCCGAATCGCAAAAAGTCCTCTGGGCAGGAAGGGGGTTTAAGTGCCCAGTAAGGAAGTGGTTAAAATTAAAGCAGAGATCCGGTTAGAAAAAAAAAATAAAATTAAAAGTCAGCAGCTACTAACACTGTAGCTGCTGACTTTTAATAAGGAGACTTACCTATCCAGGGTTCCCTCGATGACGGCAGCCAAAGCCGAGCAAACGCTCGGGTCTCGGCTGCCCCGCCGCCATCCTTGATGAGGGAATAAGGAAGTGAAGCCTTGCGGCTTCACCACCCGATTTCCCTACTGCGCAGGCGCGAGCCGCACAGTGCGACGTGAATGGATGATGTCTCCTGGGACACACACAAGGTCCCAGAAGACACCGCTCCACCATTCCACAGGAGGCAGCCGAGGAACAGAAGAAAGAAGACGGACCGCGGATCAGAAAGTGGCAGATTAGGACGATCTGCCTAGCAACAGGCACTTCAGGTATGTATAAAAAAATAAAAACATTTTTTTGCAGCATTTAAAAAAAGAAAAAAACATTTTTTGGTGGAACTCCGCTTTAACTTGTCTATGCCTATCCTGATTTTAGGCTTCCCCCCCCCCCCCCCCCTCTATTGACAGTCAATGCTCTGTCTACTGTAGCTTCCTGGAACCTGACTTGACCACCTGTAAGGATTTGCACTTACATAGTTACATAGTTAGTCAGGTTGAAAAAAAGACACAAGTCCATCCAGTTCAACCACAAAAAAAATAAACAAACAAAATAAAAAAACACAGTACAATCCCATACACCCAACTCCATACCCACACTTCAACATCTATACTTCCTGTGTGACAGAGTAGGTCCACTGAATGCCATGAGAAACAGCAAGTGGTCAGTGGGTGACTCTGCCCATCAGACTCCATCTAAACAGTATAAATACTGTAGTCCCCAAGACTTTCGGAAAGAAATGGTTACATGATGGTTATAGGAGAGAGCTACGTCACACTTCACTTCTATTACTTACAGACTGTACCAGGATGTCACCCACGGTTTGGATGTCAGGCCAGTTCTGCACCACGTGATTGACCTGCTCCAAGAACTGTTCATGATGTTCCATCAATTCTGGGATTTGATCGAAGATTTCATCCACCAGAGATGGATCACACATGGAGGAATTTTCCGGCTGCTTCAAAGGCTTCATGTAACCCTGTAGGGAAAAAAAAATCATAGTCAGTAAACATGCACTACTGTACTGATACATTTCAGTGCCTCAGCACATAACAACAATCTGACTGGCCACCTTGAGAGCCGGGAGAATTGTCGTCTGCAACATTGGAGTTATTTTTTATTTTTATTTTAAATGATAAAAATAGAACAGCACAGTCAGGTGGGGGCAAAAGCTATACTTTCACAACATACAGTGCCTTGAAAAAGTATTCATACCCCTTGAAATTTTCCACATTTTGTCATGTTACAAACAAAAACGTAAATGTATTTTATTGGGATTTTATGTGATAGATCAGCATATAGTGGCACATAATTGTGAAGTGGAAGGAAAATGATAAATGCTTTTCAACATGTTTTACAAAGAAATATCTGAAAAGTGTGGCGTGCATTTGTATTCAGCCCCCTTAACTCTGATACCCCTAACTAATATCTAGTGGAACCAATTGCCTTCAGAAGTCACCTAGTTAGTAAATAGAGTCTACCTGTGAAATTTAATCTCAGTATTAATACAGCCATTATGTGAAGCCCTCAGAGGTTTGTTAGAGAACCTTAGT
This sequence comes from Rana temporaria, assembly GCF_905171775.1. Taxonomy (NCBI): domain Eukaryota; kingdom Metazoa; phylum Chordata; class Amphibia; order Anura; family Ranidae; genus Rana; species Rana temporaria. The sequence continues at coordinate 35,572,358 of NC_053490.1, forward strand.
GAACAAACAGCATCTGGAAGGCCAAGGAACACACCAGACAGGTCAGGGAAAAAGTTGTGGAGAAGTTTAAAGCAGCCTTAGGATATAATTTTTTTTATGGTAACAGACGCTTAAGTGTATTTCAAACATTTTACATGTGTAGTGAAGTCACAAGGCTCCACCCGACGCGTTGCGTCACTAGTCACGTGACTTCCTCAGGGCTGAGGAAGTCACATGACCAGTGATGCAACGCGTCGGGTGGAGCCTTGTGACGTCGGTTCCGGTGGTGTTTTAACAGAAGTACGGTGAGGAGGTCTGTGTGTCACTACTCCCATTGTTTTTTACTGCGGTTTTTATCCTTACTTGATGTAAGCACTTTTTTTACTAAATAAATTTACTTTTCATTTGGCAATATTGCACTATGGCTGTTATGTGTTTCCTTTGAGCGCCATTTATACAAGAAGTGCCATTCCTTGGAGCGAGCCGTTTCCTCTATATGTGGAATTACCCAAGATGTTTTGATGCCAAGTTTTGGACGTGGTTCTTCGTCTTCGCCTGGATGCATTCACAGATCCATCAGCAGGACTCCTTATCTGACTATCTGATGAGCCTTGTTTGACCCTTGGGTCGTTGTTGGAGGTGAGCGGCCAATTCATAAATTTAATAGTCGATGCTTGGATAGATAGATAGTTTCTGTTTTTTCTTCTATCAAGTTATCACTATGAGATTTTTGCCTTTATATGAACTAACTCATACCATTGGGCTTTAGTTGGACTTTATTCACATTTATTCATTTATTTGTATGTTTGGATACTCAGCATATTTTTTCTTTGCGTATACTACTTTATGGCACATTATTGAATAAGCGCACCATTCTCATCTTTTTCTTTTACATTTATTACGCAGTGTCTTTCGAGTACACTACTAAGTGGTTGCAGCTAATTCACGGTCACTATACATGTACTATATATATATATATATATATATATATATATATATATATATATTTTTTTTTTTTTTTCTTCAGAGTTTATTTTCACTATATTTACTGGAGGTTGATGGTTTAGATTTACTTATAAATTAGAACATAGTGGCGCGCAAGTTTTCTCTTATAACTAATGCTGATGCGGCCTACGATGAAAGTGGGTTTGACTCCCCTGGCTTATGCCCTGTACACATGATCGGATCTTCTGCCAAAAAAAGGTTGGAAATTCCGATTGTGTGTATGCTCCATCCAACATTTTCTGTCAAAATTTCCGCCAGCAAGAGATTGAGAACAGGTTCTCTATTTTTTCTACAGAAAAACTTAATGTCGGAAATGCAATTCTGATGTGCAAAAAAACACGCATGCTCAGAATCAAGCAGAAGAGCCGAACGGCCTTTTGAACTTCATTGATTTCGGCTCGTCGTACGTCTTGTGTGTTACCGCGTTCTTGGTGGTCGTAATTTCAGACAAGATTTGTGTGACCGTGTGTATGCAAACACAAGTTTGAGCCAACATTCCGTCAGAAAAAATCCACGGTTTTCTTCTCGGAATTTCCGATCGTGTGTATGGGGCATGACAGCGCGTCTTTATCACGAAACAGGAAGAGAACACAAACAAGTGCATAGAGAGGAAAGCAAACACTTCCTCTTAACACATTACCATAGAATACACATTATAGCACTGCAGTGCCACCTACTGGTATAGATAGGTATAATGCACACAGTATTGTTCACAGTATAAAGCACCTTTTACATTACTTGCTGTTGTTATTTCAACAGCCCTTTTTTATTTATTTTTTCCATAAATCCTCTTTACCACTTAAGGACCGCCTCCTGCACATATACGTTGGCAGAATGGCACGTACCTGTACGTCCTTTTTAAATGCCCAGGCGTGGGTCGCGGGTGACCGCGGGACCCGATCGCCGCTGGGGTCTCACGACCGGTCCCCGGAGCTGAAGAACGGGGAGAGCTGTGTGTAAACACACCTTCCTTGTTCTTCACAGTGGTGCTGTCATTGATCGTCTGTTCCCTGATATAGGGAAAGGCGATCAATGACGTCACACGTCCAGCCACGTCCCCCTACAGTTAGAAACACATATGAGGTCACACTTAACCCCTTCAGCGTCCCCTAGTGGTTAACTCCCAAACTGCAATTGTCATTTTCACAGTGAACAATGCATTTGTATAGCATTTTTTGCTGTGAAAATGGTCCCAAAAATGTGTCAAAGTTGTCCGATGTGTCCACCATAATGTTGCAGTCACGAAAAAAAAAAAAAAACGCTGATCGCCGCCATTAATGGTAAAAAAAAAAAAAAAATGTATAAAAATGCAATAAAACTATCCCCTATTTTGTAAACGCTATAAATTTTCGATAAACATGTATTGCGATTTGTTTTTACCAAAGATAGGAAGAAGAATACGTATCGGCCTTAACTTTAATATATTTTTGGGGGATATTTATTATAGCAAAAAGTAAAAAATATTGAAATTTTTTTTAAATTGTTGCTCTATTTTTGTTTATAGAGCAAAAAATAAAAACCACAGAGGTGATCAAATACCACCAACAGAAAGCTCTATTTGTGGGGAAAAAAGGACGCCAATTTTGTTTGGGAGGCACGTCGCACGACCGCGCAATTGTCAGTTAAAGCGACGCAGTGCCGAATCGCAAACACTGGCCAGGTCCTTTACCTGCATAAAGGTCCGGGTCTTAAAGCGGAGGTTCACCCGTACATAACACTTTTTCCCCTTAGATTCCTGCTCGTTTTGTCTAGGGGAATCGGCTAGTTGTTTTAAAATATGATCCGTACTTACCGTTTACGAGATGCATCCTCTCCGCCGCTTCCGGGTATGGGCTGCGGGACTGGGCGTTCCTATTTTGATTGACAGTCTTCCGAGAGGCTTCCGACGGTCGCATCCATCGCGTCACGATTTTCCGAAAGAACCCGAACGTCGGTGCGCAGGCGCAGTATAGAGCCGCACCGACGTTCGGCTTCTTTCGGCTACTAGTGACGCGATGGATGCGACCGTCGGAAGCCTCTCGGAAGACTGTCAATCAAGAAGGAACGCCCGCTCCCGAAGACCCATACCTGGAAGCAACGGAGAAGATGCATCTCGAAAACGGTAAGTACGGCTCATATTTTAAAACAACTAGCCGATTCCCCTAGACAAAACGAGCAGGAAGCTAAGGGGAGAAGAGAAAAACAAACTTAATTGAGTGAACTCCCGCTTTAAGTGAAAAAACAAATCTGACGGCTTCGGGGAAAACTGCCATTGACCTACAGTACGTAAAGACTGTATACATTGAGGTCCAGCACATCAGGACAGCACTACAGCCTTGCAGGTTTCATCTTCGACATGACTGTTGTAACCCTGTAAGAGTGAACAGGTACATCGCGACTTCCATTTTCATGGTCTTCAGACTCAGCCCTGCTGTGATTTATAATGAAGTGCTTTGCAGTCATAATTCTTATCAATTAGCCTAAGAGTGTGCAGAAAATCAATTTGCATGTCTGTGGAAGTGGAGCGGTGGAAGCAGAGAGGATCTTTAGGCAAGATGCCAGAATCTGAGTCTTGGGAAGTCGATAGGCCCAGACTCGACATGGAGGTTACCGAGTGTGGCTAAACGTTATCAATCAAAGTGACCTAGAAATGACAGCCAAGTGAATCAATTAGATCAGCAAGCTCCATTTTGTGCTACATACTTTTTTTTTTAGTCCTGGTTGGACACTGACACACACTGCTGCATTCAGCATCCAACACTTGTGTGATCGTCCACCATCATCGGTCACGGAGGGTCACATGTCCCACCATACTCAGAAGTGGCACTTAATCTTGTTGGCTGCAGAGGAGTAAGGTGCTGTGATAGAGCACAGGTGAGTATAGGTGGGTTGGGGGACCTTTGCAGAACACTGTCACTTTGCTCTGCAGGGGCAGGGTGACCGTGTCCCTTAACCACTTAAGACCCGGACCAAAATGCAGCTAAAAGGACCTTGCCCCTTTTTGCGATTCGGCACTACGTCGCTTTAACTGACAATTGCGCGGTCGTGCGACGTGGCTCCCAAACAAAATTGGCATCCTTTTTCCCCCCACAAATAGAGCTTTCTTTTGGTGGTATTTGATCACCTCTGCGGTTTTTATTTTTTGCGCTATAAACAAAAATAGAGCGACAATTTTGAAAAAAATGCAATATTTTTTACTTTTTGCTATAATAAATATACCCCAAAAATATATATATAAAAAATAGTTTTTCCTCAGCTTAGGCCGATACGTATTTTTCTACCTATTTTTGGTAAAAAAAAAAAAATCGCAATAAGCGTTTATCGGTTGGTTTGCGCAAAATTTATAGCGTTTACAAAATAGGGGATAGTTTTATTGCATTTTTATTATTTATTTTTTTTACTACCAATGGCGGCGATCAGCGATTTATTTAGTGACTGCGACATTATGGCGGACACTTCAGACAATTTTGACACATTTTTGGGACCATTGTCATTTAAAAAAAAAAAAATGCATGGTTTATTGTGAAAATGACAGTTGCAGTTTGGGAGTTAACCACAAGGGGGCGCTGATGGGGTTATGTGTTCCCTGAAGTGTGTTTACAACTGTAGGGGGGTGTGGCTGTAGGTGTGACGTCATCGATTGTGTCCCCCTATAAAAGGGATGACACGATCGATGCCGCCGCCACAGTGAAGAACGGGGAAGCCGTGTTTACACACAGCTCTCCCCGTTCTTCAGCTCCGGGTCTCCAGCGGCAATCGGGTCTCGTGGTCCCAGAGCATCGGACCGGGTCGCGGGTGTGCGCCCGCGGCTAGGTACTAGTACAGGACGTACCTGTACGTACATGTGCCCAGCCGTGCCATTCTGCCGACGTATATGTGCAGGAGGCGGTCATTAAGTGGTTAAAAGCTGAACTCCGCCATAGGCAAGTATTGGCAAATACAAGATCCAGGTATATTCTTCCTTGAATCTCGGTGTGATTTGTGTATTTCATGCAGATCTGTGCAGTAATCCAGTGTGAGACTTTCCCTCTGTGCAGGAACTTCCTGTAATAAAAGACCACTCACTGCTGCTCTCTCTCCTTGTGCAGGGTGACTGGTCTGGTCTCCGCCCCTGCTACAGTTTTCTGCAGGCAGCCTGTAGTGGGTGGAGCCTGCTGTGTTCCTCCCACAGCTTTGCTCTGCACAGACTATGTACAACACAGTGGTGATGTCACTGCTGAAGTAATATCTGGGTTTGCAAAGGCATAACATTTAGTTTATGTCCTTTGTGGCTATTGAGGATTATCTTTAAATTAAAGTTTTTGTGCCTAGAATTTACCTTTAAAGGATTTCACACAGTAAATGACCAACAAAACCTCATTGCATACTACTTATAATATTTTACTTGAAACTGCTTTTTTTACGTCTATGTTTTATGCTTTTCACTGACAGTGGCAGACTGTACCACCTGGGATCCCTTGGTCTTCCTACTCAGCTTGGATCATTCGTCCCAACATGCACACAGCCTGTGTTTGTCGTATATATATATATGCACACTAACTGCTGTTCTATCACTCCATTGCCCATTTTCTTGACCTTTTTTCTGTATTTTAAATGGTTGGGTCTACAAATATGTACAAGGGTGGCAACAGTCTGCCAGTAGCACCCTTAAAAGAAAAGTAAACTCCCTTGGTTGATTTTTACCTATAGGTAAGCCCAGAGGTCTCCAAACTGCGGCCCGAGGGCCAGATGTGGCCCTTTGCTAGCCTTTATCCGGCCCTTGGGGCACAATTCCTCCCACTGACATGAGGCACTATTCCTCCCATTGACACCAACAATGGGGCACTATATTATCCACTGATACCAATGATGGGATACTACTCCTTCTACTAATAAGGGGAATACTAATCCTCCTATTGACCACCAACCCTGAGGCCATATATGTTCTCACTAATGCCTGGCACGTGACTTTTTCTTCCCTTGCTGGCCCCAATCCGGCCCTCCTAAAGTCTGAAGGGCAATAAAGTGAATAAAGTGGCCCTTTGTTTGTAAAGTTTGGAGACCCCTGGGTACGCCTATAGTAAGGCGTACCTAAAAGGTACAGTCAGGGCTGGACTGGGACAGAAATTTGGCCCTGGACTTCATCCAGACTGGCCCACTTTGACAGGTCTCTCCCATGGTGGCCGGACAACTCTCGCACCCCCCCCTCCCCCCGGCCACCCATCCCCCTCTTCCCCTTCACTAGCCGTTCTACTTTATTAGAGTAGAACGGCTGATACTGGTACTCTTATAGGCAGTACCAGTGGGGAAACTAGACATTATTTCACCCGGGGCAAAGAATCAGTTCGGTGCCCCCCTTATGGGACAGGATTAGGCAGAAGTGAGAAACTCCCAGGCCATAGCTGTTATGTCAGCTGTCTGTCCCCTCCCCCCCATGCTCCTCTGTTGTCCCCATGCTCCTCCCCCTGCTTCTTTGTTCCCCCCAGGTGAGCGCATCAGAGATTGAGAGAGAGAGGAGCGGAGGGGGGCGGCAGTCCGCTGTCACTGAAGCTGGCCCACTGAGCCATCGGCCCACCGGGAAACTCCCTGTAGTCCCAATGGCCAGTCCATCCCTGGGTACAGTAAATATCTCCTAAATGTGCACCATTTACTTGTGAAGCCTCATGTGATGTCACTGGTGTGTGCGCTCAACCTGTGTCATTTCTTCAGAGTCCTGTGTCGTGAACAGCAGCTCCCGCGCACATGCGCAGAGTGACGTAAAAAAAAAATCTGCATGCTCGGAATCAATTCGACGCATGCTCGGAATCATTGAACTTCATTTTTCTCGGCTCGTTGTAGTGTTGTACGTCTCCCTGTTCTTGACAGTCGGAATTTTGTGTGACCGTGTGTATGCAACACAAGTTTGAGCCAACACTCCGTCTGAAAAAAATCATGTGTACGCGGCATGACAGTGGGGAGACTCCCTGTCTGTCAGAATACACAGATCAGGGCTGCAGTCTATTATCTGCAGTGCTGATCGAGTTACCCAACCGAGCGGTTTAACAGAATTCAAATCAGTAGATCGACTTCTGTTCAGCCACAGTGGCCACACATTAACCACTTCCATACCGGACCTATTTTGGCACTTCTCTCCTACATGCAAAAATCATATTTTTTTTGCTAGAAAATTACTCAGAATCCCCAAAAACTATATATGTTTTTTTAGCAGACACCCTAGGGAATAAAATGGCAGTCATCGCAACTTTTTATCTCGCACGGTATTTGCGCAATTATTTTTTTAAACGCCTTTTTTGTGTGGAAAAAAACGGTTTCATGAATTAAAAAATAACAAAGCAGTAAAGTTAGCCCAATTGTTTTGTATAATGTGAAAGATGAAGTTACGCCGAGTAAATAGATACCTAACATGTCACGCTTTAAAATTGCGCACACTCATGGAATGGCGCCAAACTTCAGTACTTAAAAATCTCCATAGGCGTCGCTTATTTGTTTTTTACAGGTTATCAGTTTAGAGTTACAGAGGAGGTCTAGTGCTAGAATTGTTGCTGGCGCTCTAGCGCACGCGGCGATACCTCACATGTGTGGTTTGAATGGCGTTTACATATGCGGGTGGGACTTACGTGTGTGTTCGCTTCTGAGCGCGAGCTACCGGGGATAGGGGCGTTGAATTTTTTTTTTTTATTATTTTACTTAATTTATTCTATTTTTACACTTTTTTTTACATCACTTTTATTCCTATTACAAGGAATGTAAACATCCCTTGTAACAGGAATGGTTTGTGACAGGTACTCCTTATGGAGAGATGCAGGATCTCTCCTCCAGGCTGGAAAGCATGAGATTGTGAAAAAAAAAAATCACGGATCTCATGCTTTCAGCCACGATTGCGGCTTTGTTTACATTCCGGTACCCGGGCGTGACATCATAACATCGCGTCCGGGCCTCCGACGATCATAGAGATGACTGGTGACCATCTGGTCACCAGTCATCTCTATGCCTCCCATCCGGCACCGGCAGACCGTTTCTCCGGGTCTCCGATGGCACGGGAGAGCCCGGAGAAGCACCGGATGGCGGCGGGACGGGAGGAAGATGTACGCTTCGTGGAACAGAGGACAGCGATAACATCGCAGGCTTCGGTTTCAGGTAAGTGACACATAATGGAGATGCATAGTAGCCCAATATGCTTTACCTTTGCAGGGAAACAAAGAGTCTACAGGTTACAGAGGCCTTCTGCCAAGGTAGAAGGGACTACTGCTATATTACAAGAGTCTGCTAGAGACTACTGCAATATTACAAGAGTCTGCTAGAGACTACTGCTATAGTACAAGAGTCTGCTAGAGACTACTGCTATATTACAAGAGTCTGCTAGAGACTACTGCAATATTACAAGAGTCTGCTAGAGACTACTGCTATATTACAAGAGTCTGCTAGAGACTACTGCAATATTACAAGAGTCTGCTAGAGACTACTGCTATAGTACAAGAGTCTGCTAGAGACTACTGCAATATTACAAGAGTCTGCTAGAGACTACTGCAATATTACAAGAGTCTGCTAGAGACTACTGCTATAGTACAAGAGTCTGCTAGAGACTACTGCTATAGTACAAGAGTCTGCTAGAGACTACTGCTATAGTACAAGAGTCTGCTAGAGACTACTGCAATATTACAAGAGTCTGCTAGAGACTACTGCAATATTACAAGAGTCTGCTAGAGACTACTGCTATAGTACAAGAGTCTGCTAGAGACTACTGCAATATTACAAGAGTCTGCTAGAGACTACTGCAATATTACAAGAGTCTGCTAGAGACTACTGCTATAGTACAAGAGTCTGCTAGAGACTACTGCTATAGTACAAGAGTCTGCTAGAGACTACTGCTATAGTACAAGAGTCTGCTAGAGACCTCTGGCAGGGCCGGCCTTAGGTGTTCAGGCGCCCTGTGCGAGCGAATCCTGTGGCGCCCCCCATCTTCACCCCTTGCCCCCTGGTCACCTAAACTGACTTACCTTCCGGTGGACGGTGCGGCTTTGCATTTAAAAATGGCGCCACCGGGCGCATAGACGCCACTGCGAATGCGCCGTCTGCCCGAGAATAGCCAAGCGTTTTCTGGCTTTCCAGTGCAGCGGCGGCGCATGCGCAGTGTGCCTGTCGGGGGCCGGTAGCAGCCATTTTTTTCAGGTGCCGCAACCGATGCGTTGCTCTTCACCCAGTCCCAGGGCAGGGAGACCTGGCAGCACCTGCTGCTGTGACTCATAGAAGTCGGACTCCTGTGATGATCATGTAAGTAACTGACTGCGACTCACATTCTGCAAGCTGTGATGGCTGCACGGCGCCCCTGTTGCCCATGGCGCCCTGTGCGGCCGCACAGCTCACACACCCCAAAGGCCGGCCCTGACCTCTGGTATTTTAAAATAGACTGTTAGAGACCTCTGCTATATTACAAGAGACCTCTACTATATTACAAGAGACCGCTACTATATTACCAGAGACTACTTGAGACCTCTGCTATTTTACAAGAGACTGCTAGCCTTTCACACATTCAGAAAAATAAATAAAAATAAAGACAAAATTATTAGTCAATAGGAAACTGCACTCGCTATCCTATATCTGAATAGAACAAACAGCAACCACCCCCAATGTGTGACTTATTCTATAAACCCGACGAAGAAGCCTTCATCACACAGACAGGTCACAAGTGACTTCTGGCTGTCATCTCTCATTATGCGTGTATGAATTGTTTACCCATTTCGGTGGAGCTGAACAGAAGATTCTCTGCTGCACTGAGCCTGCAGGAATAGCAAGTGTGAAAATGAATGATCTCGCGGCAAAGCAGAGCGGATTAGAGGAGAGAAAACAAAAATATTTTTTTTTTTAGTGGTCGCAACAAGTGAATTTGTATTGTATTCCACAAAGAATACACATGAATGCAAATCCCCCCAACGCTCAGTTCCCCCTACAACAACCTCTGTCTATGTTCCCTGCCCTCCGACAGCTCTCTATATACTCTGCTCTTCAAAATGTTCTCCATCAGAAATCATCAAAGCTGATCGATCATCGGCGGGAACAACCTGGGACCCTCTCCAGTCCACGGTACAAGCGGAACCACCTTTCCATAATTGTATAATATTCCTAATATGTCACAATATCCAGCAGTCTTTGAGCACCAATCAGGTGGTGTCGTGCCTAGGCTCAGATGATGTCCCCTGAGATGACATTTGATCACATAAAGCTTTGTTAGAGAAAAAAAAAGGTAAAAAATTAAAAAAAAAAGTTACATATAAGCACTTAAAATCCCAAAATATTTAAAACCCACCCCCAGGTAGAGGGTGCCTACACACAAATGTGTCACTGTTTCACAGGCACATGCAATTTTAAGGCTTGACACGTTTTGTATATTATATAAAAACTTTTGTCCACAACTGTACACTGTGGGCCAGATCCACATACATGTAGAACGGCGCAGCGTATCAGAGATACACTACGCCGCAGTACCTTACCTGGCGCATTTTCGTATCCTCAGCGATTTCGCGCCGTAAGTTACGGCGGCGTAGTGCATTTCTGGCGGCGGATTTTAAATTGGGCGGGTTGGGGGCGGGTTTCATTTAAATGAAGCGCGTCCCCGCGCCGAATGAACTGCGCATGCGTCGTCTCGAAAGTTCCCGCCGTGCATTGCGCTAAATGATGTCGCTAGGACGTCATTTTTTTTAACTTAGACGTGAGTTACGTCCATCCCTATTCACGGACGACTTACGCAAAAAAAAAAAAAAATCCAAATTTCGACGCGGGAACGACGGCCATACTTAACATGGCAAGTCTATGTATACGCCGAAAAATACCAGCTTTAACTATACGCCGGAAAAAGCCGACTACAGACGACGTTAGAAAATGCGACGGCCGCGCGTACGTTCGTGGATCGTCGTAAATCGCCAATTTGCATACCCAACACGGAAAACGCCACCCAGCGGACGCCGAAGTATTGAATCTTAGATCCGAAGGCGTACAAAGACGTACACCTGTCGGATCTAACCCAGAAGCCGTTGTATCTTGGTTTGAGGATTCAAACTAAAGATACGACACGGGAAATTTGAAAGTACACCGGCGTATCAGTAGATACGCCGGCGTACTTCGTCTGTGGATCTGGCCCTATATTACCGAAAGTATTGGGACACCTGTCTTTACATGCACATGAACTTTAATGGCATCCCGATCCTAGTCCGTAGGGTTCAATATTGAGTTGGTCCACCCTTTGCAGCTATAACAGCTTCAACTCTTCTGGGAAGGCTGTCCACAAGGTTTAGGAGTGTGTCTATGGGAATGTTTGACCATTCTTCCTAAAGCACATTTGTGAGGTCAGGCACTGATAAAGATGAGAAGGCCTGGCTCACAGTCTCCTCTCCCCACACCATAATCCCAAAGATGTTCTATCGGGTTGAGACCAGGACTTTGTGCAGGCCAGTCAAGTTTCTCCACCCCAAACGCGCTCATCCATGTCTTTATGGACCTTGCTTTGTGCACTGGTGTACAGTCATGTTGGAACAGGAAGGGGCCGTCCCCAAACTGTTCTCACAAAGTTGGGAGAATGAAATTGTCCAAAATGTCTTGGTATGCCGACGCCTTAAGAGTTCCCTTCACTGGAACCAAGGGGCCAAACCCAACACCTGAAAAACAACCCCCCACCATAATCCCCCCTCCACCAAATGATTTGGACCAGTGCACAAAGCAAAGTCCATAAAGACATGGATGAGTGAATTTGGGGCAATTAAAATGCAATTTGTGATTGGCCATTTAAAAGACAAGTGTATAAATATCATAGGACAACATTTTATTCTCCAGGACTTCTGCTTTCTAACATATATATTGTTTGGGCGTTTTATGTTACGTTCTTGTAAAACAAATCTCCTGCTTTCTGGCGTTTCGCTAAACACGTGTAGTGCTGTTCGGTGGTCACCTGAGCATGGATCCCCTTGTGCACATGTGTACGTATATATATTTGGGAGCGCACGCGAGAGAGGCACCACCTAGGCTCTGAAGAAAGAGGTGTGCTCTAGAAACACGTCAGCCGTTTGAGGGACGTCTGATCCTCTCGTCATCAAGTCCCACATGTAGGGGACAGGAGAGCCAGTTTGTTTGTCAGAAAAGCATATACCTATGCTCGTTTTGTGAGTAGGACCATTGCTTTTATTCTATTTTTAATAAACATTTTTATCACTGTAATGCACTAGGTCGGTGCGCCCTCCTTTCTTTTTTTTTTCGCGTTCTTGTAAAAATCACTGATTTTAACCACTTGCCGTCCCGTGTACTTATACTTATGACCTGGGCAATAATTGGTTATACCCGGGTCATGGCTGCATCTGCATCAAAATTTTGCAGCCAGCAATCAGATTTTGTGTAAAAGTGATTCGGGCTACTCTACAGCCACCCAATCACTTTTATAGGGTCTCAGAAAAGCCCTCCAACGCCTTTCATGGGCTCTGCTTTTCCACCAGGGATCCCGGGACCGCTACAGACAGGGAGGAATACAAATTTCTTCCAATTCTCTGTGACAAGGATTTCGTCACTTCCAGTTCTTTGTTTACTAGCCGTTGCCAACAAATGAAGTATCCAATCAACCTGATCGCGGCTTGATTGGCTACTTTGGAGGGCAGAGTAGGGTTTAGACGCCGATCTCTCCATAAAGAGACCGATCTCTCCATAAAGAGTACCTGTCACTGCTCTAGCTATTACAAGGGATGTTGTTCATCCCTTGTAATTGCATAAAACAAAAATATTTAAAGAGACCGAAAATATCAAAAGCGTACAAAAATTAAATAAAAACGTATAAAATAAATAATAATAATAAAAAAAAAAAAGTGTGCCCCTGTGAAAATGCAACAAGGCATGTAGGCCTAGCACACGTGAAGTCACCATGAACATCAAAAGAGCGATCAAAAATTCAAACCGGTAACCCATAAAGGCTTTTAAAGTGTTGCCTCCGGAGATTTTTATATACCGTAGTTTGTTTTAAATCTTGACATGTTTGATATCTATTTACTAGGTGCAATATCATCTTTTAAATTTTACAAAAAAAAATACATATTATATTACTTATATTGTGTTTGCGTGCACTAAAATGCATTAAAGTGTATTTTTTCTTGAAAATGTGTTTATAAATGGTTGAGCGACATAAAAAAGAAAAATTGCAGCAACCACCATTTAATTCTCCATGGCCTCGGTTTTCGAAAAATATATACATGTTTGAGAGTTCTAAGTAACTTTATAGCAAAAAAAATAAATTATAATTTTTACTTGTATGTGTGAAACGTTAAAATCGGCCCTGCAGGCAAGTCGTTAACATGCGTGTGAAAAATGAAAAAAAAAAAAAAAAAATGCCCAAGGCACTAAGGGCTAGATTCAGGTAGGGGCGCGCATTGTTACGGCGGCGCAGCGTATCGTATTTACGATACGCCGCCGTAAGTTAGAGAGGCAAGTGCTGTATTCACAAAGCACTTGCCTTCTAAGTTACAGCGGCGTAGCATAAATGGGGCCGGCGTAAGCGCGCGTAATTCAAATGTGGATGAGGGGGTGTGTTATATGTTAATTCTTGGTGACCCGACGTGATTGACATTTTTCCCGAACGGCGCATGCACCGTCCAAGGATTTTCCCAGTGTGCATTGCTCCAAAGTACGCCGCAAGGACGTCATTGGTTTCGACGTGAACGTAAATTACGTCCAGCCCTATTTGCGAACGACTTACGCAAACGACGTAAAAAATTAAAATTTCGACACGGGAACGACGGCCATACTTAACATTGCGTGCGCCTCCTAATAGCAGGAGTAACCTTACGCCGAAAAAGCCCAACGTAAACGGCGTAAAATATTAGCGCAGGGCGTACGTAAATTTGTGAATCGGCGTATCTATGTCATTTGCATATTCTACACCAAAAGAGGGAAGTGCCACCTAGCGGCCACCGTAAATATGCACCCTAAGATACGACGGTGTAAGAGACTTACGCCAGTCGCATCTTAGGCTAATGTTGGCGTATCTTGCTTTCTGAATACAGAAAGAAGCTACTCCGGCGCAGACTTGAATTTACGCGGCGTATCTATAGATACGCCGGCGTAAATTCTCTATCAATCTAGCCCTAAATGGTTAAAGAAGATGTAAACCCTAACTGAATTACATTTTATTTGGTAAAGCTCTGTATATCAAACGGTTGCCCTTAAAAAAAAATATATATAGATTTGTTTTCCCCTTTTTTTTATACTTTGTTACATCTCACTGCCCCCGATTTCCTGCATTTCCTACATGTACTCCGGTGATGGTTGCATGAAGAGTTTCCTGATGGTGACAACAGTGGGCCGCGTCAGTGGATCGACAACAGTGCCAGCCAATGGCTGCGCTGCTTTCAATCCATCCGCTCTAGCCAATCAACGGCCAGGCTGAGGAGCGAAGAGAATGTCGGGGCCGAGCGCGGGACTTTCAAGGGGCCAGGTAAGTATAACGGGGGGCCGGTATTGTCTGAAGTTTTTTCAACTTAATGCATAGGATGCAATAGGTGAAAAACTTTTACCTTTACAACCCCTTTTAGAGGACCGAGGACCTTTAAGCCAGAATTGCCAAATTTTAGTGAAAGCTGCAGAGTAAAAAATACTGAAACTTACTTTTGAAATGACACTAGCATGGTACAGTTGTGCTCATAAGTTTACATACCTTGGCAGAATTTTTGATTTCTTGGCCATTTTTCCGAGAATATGAATGAGAACAGAAAAAAACATTTCTTTCTAGTGTTTGGTTGAAGTCATGTATTATCAATCAACTGTGTTTACTCTTTTTAAATCATAATGACAACAAAAACTACCCAAATGACCCTGACGAAAAATGTACATACCCTTGTACCCAAGTTGACACAATGGGGTTTGAATGGCTATTAAAGGTAACCATCCTCACCTCCGCTCTGTTTGCTTGTAATTAGTGTGTGTGTATAAAGTTTCTGGACTACTGACAGACCCTTGTATCTTTCATCCAGTGCTGCACTGACGTTTCTGGATTCTGAGTCATGGGGAAAACAAAAGAACTGATAAAGGATCTGCAGGAAAAGGTAGTTGAACTGTATAAAACAGGAAAGGGATAAAAAAAAGATATCAAAGGAATTGAGCAGCAGTGTTCAAACTCTAATCAAGAAGTAGAAAATGAGGGGTTCTATTGAAACCAAACCACGGTCAGGTAGACCAACTAAAATTTCAGCCACAACTGACAGGAAAATTGTTTGGGATGCAAAGAAAAACCCACAAATAACTTCAGATGAAATACAGGACTCTCTGAAAATATGTGGTGTGGCAATTTCAAGATGCACAATAAGGAGGCACTTGAAGAAAGATGGGCTGCATGGTTGAGTCGCCAGAAGAAAGCTATTACTACACAAATGCCACAAAGTATGCCACTTACCATACACCAAACAGCAGAGACAAGCCTCAAACCTTCTGGCACAAAGTCATTTGGAGTGATGAGACCAAAATTGAGCTTTTTGGCCACAACCATAAAACGCTACATTTGGAGAGGAGACAACAAGACCTATGATGAAAAGGTACACCATTCCTACTGTGAAACACGAAGGTAGATTGCTGATGTTTTGGGGATGTGTGAGCTACAAAGGCACAGCAAATTTGGTCAAAATTTATGGCAAGATGAATGCAGTATGAATGCACCATCTGCTGCGCCTACTACGCAGACTCACGCCCTTTATCCCGAAAGAGGACATTGCAGTCGTGGTGGGAACAATCAATTCCAGACTCAACTACGCAAATGCCCTCTATCTAGGACTCCCCAAATACCAAATCACTCGTCTGCAAGTCGTTCAAAATACGGCCGCTCGACTAGTGACCGGAAAAAAACCATGGGAATCAATCTCACCTTCACTGAGATCCCTTCATTGGTTGCCAGTAAAAGACAGAATAACTTTCAAGGCACTCTGCCTAATACATAAGTGTATTCAAGGCAACGCCCCCCAATATCTATGCGAAAAAATAAAAGCCCATAACCCCAATCGCATTCTGCGATCCACCAATCAAAACCTACTCCAGATACCCAAAGCCAGATACAAGTACAAAGGAGATCGAAGATTTGCAGTCCAGGGACCTCGCCTGTGGAATGCACTACCAACCACCATCCGACTGGAGTCGAACCACTTGGCCTTCAGAGGTCAAGGGGTTCCTTACCCATGAAATGGATACAGCGCCCAGAGGCGATTCAGTTCGCATGTGTTGCGCTTTACAAGTTTCTCACTCACTCACTCAGTATGTTATCAAAAAATACTGGAGGAACATTTGCATTCATCAGCCAGGAAGCTGCGCATGGGACGTACTTGGACATTTAAACATGACAATGATCCAAAACACAAGGCCAAGTCGACCTGTAATTGGCTACAGCAGAATAAAGTGAAGGTTCTGGAGTGGCCATCTCAGTCTCCTGACCTCAATATCATTGAGACACTCTGGGGAGATCTCAAACGTGCCGCTCATGCAAGACAGCCCAATAATTTTACAGGAATTGGAGGCTTTTTACCAAGAGGAATGGGCAGCTTTACCATCTGAGAAGAGCCTCATCCACAAATACCACAAAAGACTTCAAGCTGACATTGAGGATAACCACTTGCCGCCCGCCAATGACATATTGACGGCGGCAAAGTGGTTGTCTGATCCTGACCGGACGTCATATGACGTCCTCAGGATTCTGAGCCGCTGCGCGCCCCCGGGGGCGCGCATCGCGGCGATCGTTGTTGCGGGGTGTCAGTCTGACACCCCGCAACACCGATCTTGGTAAAGAGTCTCTCACGGAGACTCTTTACCACGTGATCAGCCGTGTCGAATCACGGCTGTTCACGGTGTAAACAGGAAAAGCCGTTGTCGGCTCTTCCTCACTCGCGTCTGACAGACGCGAGTAGAGGAGAGCCGATCTGCGGCTCTCCTGACAGGGGGGGTTCGCGCTGATTGTTTATCAGCGCAGCCCCCCCTCGGATCGCCACATGGACCACCAGGGATGCCCACCCTGGACCACCAGGGTGGGCAAAAAAAAAAAAAGTCTGTAAAAAAAAAAAAAAAAAAGTCTGTAAAAAAAAAAAAAAAAAGATGCCAATCAGTGCCCACAAATGGGCACTGACTGGCAACATAGCTAAATCAGTGCCGCCCCAGTGTCCATCAGTGCCACCCCACATTGTCTATCAGTGCCACCCTACAGTGTCCATCAGTGCCACCCTACAGTGTCCATCAGTGCCACCCCACAGTGCCCATCCATGCCCAGTGCCCACCTATCAGTGCCCATCTGTGCCACCCATAAGTAGCCATCAGTGCCACCCATAAGTGCCGCCCATGAGTGCCCATCTGTGCCGCCTATGAGTGCCCAGTGCCGCCCATGAGTGCCCATCAGTGCCGCCCATGAGTGCCCATCAGTGCCGCCCATGAGTGCCCATCAGTGCCGCCCATGAGTGCCCATCAGTGCCGCCTATGTGTGCCCATCAGTGCCGCCTATGTGTGCCCATCAGTGCCGCATACAAGCGCCGCCAATCAGTACCACCACATCTGTGCCCGTCAGTACTACCTCATCGATGCCCATCAGTGCCATCTCATCGGTGCCCATCAGTGCCGCCATATCAGTGCCCGTAATTGAAAGAAAACGTACTTATTTACAAAAAAATTAACAGAAAAAAATAAAAACATATTTTTTTAAAAAATTTTCAGTCTTTTTTTAGTTGTTGCGCACAAAAAAAAAATCGCAGAGGTGATCAAATACCACCAAAAGAAAGCTCTATTTGTGGGGAAAAAAGGACGCCAGTTTTGTTTGGGTACAGTGTAGCATGACCGCGCAATTGCCATTCAAAGTGCGACAGTGCTGAAAGCTGAAAATTGGCTTGGGCGGGAAGGTGTATACGTGCCCTGTATGGAAGTGGTTAAAGGGGGCAATACACGGTATTTGGAACTGGGGTATGAAAACTTTTGATCAGGGTCATTTGGGTAATTTCTGTTGTGATTATGATTTAAAAAGAGTAAACACGGTTGATTGATAATAAATGGCTTCAGCCAAACACTAACCATGAGTGACAGAAAAGTTTTTGTGTTATTCATATTCTCTGAAAAATGGCCAAGAAATCATCAATTCTGCCAGGGTATGTAAACTTATGAGCACAACTGTAAATGAGATATATTTAGTTTATTTGTTGCCCCCATTTATAAAACACTTTGTCTTCATGGTCTGCACAGCGGGCTCTGAGCCTCGCCAATTTCGGGGTGTTCTGTTCCCAAGGCCTGACGCTGGTTGCAGTAAGAGAAGAATATCCTGTGGACAGCTTGTTCCTGTACATCAGTGTGATCAATCTGTACACCCAGCAATCAGCGGGAGGAAATACTAGACATGTCTGTTAAGGGGTAAAAACCAGGAGATAAAAAGCTTAAGACGCATCGAGATGTTCAGCAACAACATGCAGAGGAGTCATATATTTTACCTACGGAGAGAACATTCTAAACCCTGAAGCCTTGAAATGTAATTGAATGCGAGGAAGACAGAACAAAAAGTGCAGTGTCATTACACCGGAGTGCGTCAAATTGGGAACCCACCAGAAAGGTCAATGTTCTTTTATCTGCATCCAAACAGGGGAGAGGTAATGTAATCTAATAGCTCATGAAATAATTAGTCTAATGCATAATTAAAAGGATCATGATCACAATAAAAAAAGGGTGAAAAAAATAAATAAAAAATCGACACACTAAATTACCAAAAGTATTGGGACGCCCGCCTTTCCACACACATGAACTTTAATGGCATCCCAGTCTTAGTCCGTAGGCTTCAATATTGGGTTGGTCCACTCTTTATAGTTATAACAGCTTCAACTCTCCTGGGAAGGCCGTCCACAAGGTTTAGGAGTGTGTCTATGGGAATGTTTGACCATTCTTCCAGAAGTGCATTTGTGAGGTCAGGGACTGATGTTGGACGAGAAGGCCTGGCTCGTAGTCTCCGCTCCATCTCATCCCAAATGTGTTGTATCGGGCTGAGATCAGGACTCTGTACAGGCCAATCAAGTTCCTCCACCCCAAACTCGCTCATCCATGTCTTTATGGACCTTGCTTTGTGCACTGGTAATTTGATAGAGGGGTGGGGGGAGGGGAGGTGGGAGAATATGGTGTGGGGTTGTTTTCAGGGGTTGGACTTGGCTCCTTAGTTCCAATGGAAGGGAACTCTTAAGGTGTCAGCATACCAAGACATTTTGGACAATCCAAGAAGTGAAGCTCCGCTTGTTTGCACCCCCTCCACTGCCACATGTGTCACTGTTTGGGGGGAGAGCAAGTACCTGATTTTGAAGTTCAGCCCCCCGCTGTCTTCTGGGACACATCACAGGTTCCAGAAGACTACGGGACCATTCGCAAGGCACAGTAGGAAGCCAGCTGTGAAGAAGCAAGGCTTCACCTCCAGTTTCCTTTACTTGCTATGCCAGAGCCTGTAACTGAAGCCGATTGAAGAATCAGTTCAGGTGAAGTCATCACTGGATCCCTGGACAGAGAAGTGTTCTTCTATTAAAAGTCAGTAGTTGCATTATTAATAGCTGCTGACTTAAAATGTTGTGAAGAGACTGCAGCTCCTCTATAACTTCTGGCTCCTGACTCTCCAGCTGTAGAGTCATCCTCAGAATAAAGCAAGTCAGCATTAATGAAGTCCTTAAAGCGGGAGTTCACCCGAAAAACTATTTTTAACATTAGATTGAGGCTCATTTTGTGAAGGGGAATCGGGTGTTTTTTTTTTTAAATCTAAGCCGTACTTACCGTTTTAGAGAGCGATCTTCTCCGCCGCCTTCGGGCTATGGTCTTCGGGACTGGGCGTTCCTATTTGATTGACAGTCTTCCGACGGTCGCATACATCGTGTCACGAGTAGCCGAAAGAAGCCGAACGTCAGTGCGGCTCTATACGGCGCCTGCGCACCGATGTTCGGCTACTTTCGGAAAATCGTGACGCAATGTATGCGACTGTCGGAAGCCTGTCAATCAAATAGGAACGCCCAGTCCCGCAGCCCATACCCGGAAGCGGCGGAGAAGATCGCTCTCTAAAACGGTAAGTACTGCTCCGATTTTAAAAAAAACTACCCGATTCCCCTTGACAAAATGAGCCTCAATCTAATGTTAAAAATTAAGTTTTTGGGTGAACCTCCACTTTAACTCAAACTGTATTAAAGAGGAAGTAAACCCTCTTAAAAACAAAAAAAAAAAAAAAAACCCTGCAAGAAAAAGGCATAGTGAGCTAGTATGTATAGCATACTAGCTCATTAGGTATTACTTACCGAGATTGAACCCCCCTCACAGCGGTGCTCGTTCCTCTCCTCCATCGCCACCATCTTTCCCCGAGTGTCTTCCTCTTATCGTGGCTCCGGCGATGTGACTGGCCGGAGTCGCGATGACGTCCCTCCCATGCATGCACGCAGATGCCGCCACCAACGGCACGCTTAGAGCACTGATGTTTATGGCGCATGTCTTTTGGAAATATCTCCTAAACCGTGTAGGTTTAGGAGATATTTCTTGCACCTACAGGTAAGCCTTAATCTAGGCTTACCTGTAGGTCTAAGTGGTGTGTAAGGCCCCGTACACACGGTCGGTTTGGTCCAATGAGAATGAACCGAAGTTCATTTTCATCTGACCAAACCGACCGTGTGTATAGGCTATCGGTCTAGTTTCCTTCGGTCCAAAATTTCTAAACATGCTTCAAAACCGAACCGATGGACCGCTGCCCGATCGGACCAAACCGATGGTTAGTACAGAAAAGCATTGGTTCAAAACTCGCGCATGCTCAGAATCAAGTTGACGCATGCTTGGAAGCATTGAACTTTGTTTTATTCAGCACGTCATGTGTTTTACGTCACCGCGTTCTGACCCGAACGGATTTTGAACTGATGGTGTGTACACACATTAGGCCTTACGGGCACTTCAGAGGTGAACCGATGAAAACGGTCCGTCGGACCATTCTCATCGGTTTTGTCCGACCGTGTGTACAGGGCCTTAGGGTTTACAACCACTTAAAATCTTAATGCATTCCCTGCATTAAGATAAAACGCTGCACACCAACTGTCCCCCCAATCCCTAAACACTTACCTGGCACCCCTCACTGATCCAAGTATAACCTCTTTTTTTATTTTAATCAAAAAAACAATGCTTTGAATATCGCTTTAAAGTAGAAATAATCTAAACCTTATTCATGCAATTTTATCTCTTGAATGGGTCTTACACTGTAAAGAAATGGTCAGCTCTCTGTCTATTGGCAGAGACTGTGCACACATTTCGGTGGGTACACTTCCTTTTTCTGATCCTCCTTCCCAGAGCTAATTCCATTCAAAAATAAAGTGCGATTCAGCCACTATTTGCTTGCACAGATTTGCTTACGCCAACACGTTGGCTCATGGTTCTCGCCTCTCGCTTGTTCAATAGGGAGACAACAATGCCATGGAGTTGGGATGCTGTGAAGCATTGTTGCCACTCTATGGCAGGACATCACTTACTGGCAGGATATCCAGATATAAAAAGTGTATAAATAACACTAAATGTTTTATTTCTAGTCTTGCATAGCGTGTGGAAGGATTATACCCACTGTTAGTTCTATGTCCCTGTTGGGAAGATTTACTCTTTTTACTGGTCTCAGTGACCACTGTCAGCCAAATAGTGACGAAAATCCAAAAGTTTACAGTCTTCAGAACAATGGGTGAGAAATAAAATAAAAAAGCATCAAGCGGGGACCCTGTTTTGGTAACAAAGAAGAACATTTCCCTGACTCTGGAGAGATTTCTTCACTTCCTGTTGTGTCGACGGGAAGCAAAAATTAAATCTCCTTTATGGGAATAAAAAAAAAAAAAAACAACAACAGTAATTTTAATTCTTCCTTACTATCCAAAACTAAATACAGTGGAGGAGATCCGACGGTCGGATCTATGCGACTGATTTATAAGAATCAGTTACGCATAGATCTCCCTTAGATCCGACAGGTGTAAGTGACTTACACCGTCGGATCTTAGGCTGCAATCTCCCGCCGGCCGCTAGGTGGCGCTTCCATTTGTATACCCGACGAATATGCAAATGAGGAGATCCGCCGATTCAGAAACGAATGCCCGCCGCTTTTTTTTAACGTCGTTTGCGTTCGGCTTTTTCCGGCGGATAGTTACCCCTGCTATATGCGGCGTATCCAATGTTAAGTATGGCCGTCGTTCCCGCGCCGACTTTTGAATTTTTTCGTCGTTTGCGTAAGTCGGTCGCGAATACGGATGGACGTAATTTGCGTTCACGCCGAAACCAATGACGTCCTAGCGACGTCATTGGGAGCAATGCACGCCGGGAAAATTCACGGACGGCGCATGTGCAGTTAAATTCGCGCAGGGACGCGCCTGATTTAAACACTACACTCCCCCTAGCCGCGGAATTTGAATTCCGCCGGGGGAGTTACGATCCGCTGGCGCAAGTTTTGAGGTACCGTATTTATCGGCGTATACCGCGCACTTTTTTGCCCTGAAAATCAGGGCAAAATCGTGGGTGCGCGGTATACGCCGATACCCGCTTTCCCGCGCCGACATATACCGAGCGCAGTACACTCGGGTATAGTCGGGCAGTCTCGGCTCCTTCCGTGCTCACGTCCTGGACGTACAGGACGTCAGCGCGAGAGTTGCCGAGCATTGCCGACAATACACGAGTGTACTGCGCTCTGTATATGCCGGCGCAGTATTCAAACTCGGCGCGGGAAACGAACGGGGAGGACACGAGGACGCCGGACCCGACGAAGAGGACACCCGAAGCCGCAGAAGGATGCCGGACCCGATGAAGAGGACACCCGAAGCCGCAGAAGGACGCCGGACCCGACGAAGAGGACACCCGAAGCCGCAGACGAACGCCGGACCCGACGAGGCCGCCGATGGACGCCGCGCAAGACACCAAAACTGTAAGTACAAAAAAAACGTTTTTTTCCACAGGATTCGGGGCAACTTTAGGGGTGCGCGGTATACGCGGGAGCGCGTTATACCGTTATAAATACGGTACTTTAAAGCCCAACTGAAGTCACAGGAATAGACAATCAATATTTTTTTTATAGTTGATGCCTTTTAGATTGTAAGCTCTAACTAGCAGGGCCCTGAGATTCCTTCTGTATTGAATTGTACTGTCTTCACTCATGTTATAAGGCGCTGTGCAAACTGTTGGCGCTATATAATTCCTGTGGTTTTAAAGCACTGCGCAATTTGGGGCAACTTTAGGGGTGCGCGGTATATTCGCGGGAGTGCGTTATACCGCGATAAATACGGTAAGTGCTTTCTGAATACTGCACTAGCCTCTCAAATTTGCGCCGGCGGATCGTAAATCAGATAGATTAGCGGATCTTTAGATCCGCGTAATCTATCTAAAACTAGCCCTCTGCCTTGAAAAAGTATTTATACCCCTTGAAATGTTCTACATTTTGTCATGTTACAACCGAAAATGTAAATGTATTTTATTGGGATTTTATGTGATAGACCAACAGGCAGTCCCGAGTTACGAAAACAATAAGGACTGTAGGTTTGTTCGTAAGTGGAATTTGTGTGTAAGTCGGAACACTGCTTGTAAGAGTAACTTCTGCCTGTGCAGGGATGTTCCGGGCGCTTCTGGCGCTCTTCTGGCCATGTAGTACTGCAGTGTGGGATGTGGCAAAATAGCTGTTCGGAGGTATCCAGGACCAGCGTGGAGTACAAGCGGCCGGCATTAAGGCCATTTGTAAGTAGGAGTCGTTCGTAATTCGGGTGTTTGTAACTCAGGGACTGCCTGTAATTATTAAGTGGATGGAAAATGATAAATGGTTTTCGAATTTCTTTTAAATAAATATGTGAAAAGTGTGGGGGGTGCATTTGTATTCAGCCCCCCTGAGTCAATACTTTATAGAAACCTCCTTTCACTGCAATTACATCTGCAAGTCTTTTTGGGGATGTCTCTACCAGCTTTGCACATCTAGAGAGGGACATTTTTGCCCATTGTTTATTGCAAAATATCTCAAGTTCTGTCAGATTGGATGGAGAACGTCTGTGAACAGCAATTTTCAAGTCTTGCCACAGATTCTCAATTGGATTTAGGTCTGGACTTTGACTGGGCAATTCTATCACATGAATATGCTTTGATCTAAAGCAGTGGTTCTCAACCTTTTTAGTACCGTGACCCCCTGATAAAATTTCCCAAGTAGTGGGGACCCCTAACAGTAAAATTATTTTCGTGGCGTGGGTTGTCAGCACCCAAGGCAAGACAAGTAATTTGCGCCCCTAACCCACGGACATTTAGCGCTCCCTGAGTCCCTTCCACTCGTACAGTATTAAAAACCCTTATGGTACATTTTAGGATGTACCACTCTTTCTTTGTTCTCCTTTCTTTCCCTTTTATCTCTTTCTATGCTTATTTCTTGTTTTATTTCCCCATTCCTCTCTCTAGCTGTCTTGTTCTTTCTCTTATTCTTTCTCCCCCTTTTTCTTTGTTCCTCCCCCTCTTTTTGTCTCCCTTCCTTCTCTTACTCCTTGGTGGGGGGAATAGGATCAATGGCAGTACTGGCGGGGAGTTGGGATGAGGGGCAATGCTGGGGGGCGGGAGTTTTGATCAGCCAACTTAGGTGCTCGTGATCAAGGTCATCTACTGATCTGAGAACTGTAGTGGGGACTTTTAATGACAACTATATTTACAGGTAGTGTTACTCACTGTGTCTCCGACTATGTGGTGTCTCGCAGCAGTGACACCTATGCCGAAATCGGGAGATAGGGTCTCCCTCCAGCCCCTCCCACTTAACATTCCTCACCAGTCAGCTGACCTCTAGACCCTGCCATGCTGTGAACTGAATGGGCGGCTCCAGGAACAGCCCCGATAGGCGACCGCGAAAAGGCTGGGAGAGCAGTGCGGGCTTCAGGAACAGCCTAGGATTCGGTGACCCCTGTCAAATCCTCATTTGACCCCTAAGGAGGTCCCGACCCCCAGGTTGAGAACCACTGATCTAAAGTATTCCAGTGTAGCTCTGGCTGTATGTTTAGGACCGTTGTCCTGCTGGAAGGTGAACTTCTGCTCCAGTCTCAAGTCTTTAACAGGTTTTCTTCTATGATTCCCTGTATTTGGCTCCATCCATCTTCCCACCAACTCTGACCAGCTTCCCTGTCCCTGCTGAAGAAAAGCATCCCCATATAATGATGCTGCCACCACCATGTTTCACGGTGGGGATGGTGTGTTCAGGGTGATGTGCAGTGTTAGTTTTCCGCCACACATAGCATTTTGCTTTTAGGCCAAAAAGTTCAATTATGGTTGCATGAGACCACAGCACCTTCTTCCACATGTTTGCTGTGTCCCCCACATGGCTTCTCGCAAACTGCAAACAGGACTTCTTATGTCTTTCTTTCTACAATGGCTTTCTTCTTGTCACTCTTCCATAAAGACCAGATATGTGGAGTGCACCACTAATAGTTGTCCTGTGGACAGATTCTCCCACCTGAGCTGTGGATCTCTACAGCTCCTCCAGAATTACCATGGGCTTCTTGGCTGCTTCTTTGATTATTGCTCTCCTTGGAAAATAAGGTGGAAATAAGGGCCGTCTAATTGAGCCACCCTCACTGCGCGTAGCTGGAGAATATAAGTGAACTATAGTGATATTAATAATATAAATAAATAAATTAATAAATATACATGAGCTGCTGCTATAAAAAATATATAGGGGTGTGATTACTAAGTCACAACCGCATACCTTAACCTGCTAGCTGAACGTGGAATGGTCTATTTTGCTACCAGCTTAATTACCTGAGCAGCGGCTCCAGTACACCTTCATAGGGCTGTGAGTAATAACTTGGGCTATTCGTTGGTCCGCCGTGACCACTGGTTCACCTGGAGGAAATTTTCGTTTGTGTTTACACCGTGTTATTTTTGGATTTATTCACTGCTTTTGACAAGAATTATTTTTGTGAGTGCATCTATTGGGAGATTTTTAGTGTGTTATTAAAAGTTGTGTTGCAATATCACACTATTGTGCTCTCTCTCTTCATTACATATGGCTGTCATCTTGGAGTTTTCTTATTGCAATGGATCTCCATCTATTTAACTGAATGCTCCACCCTATAAAGAAGGAGTTCCATCAATTAAACTGAGTGGGTCAGTTAAAAAGCCTGTGTGCCTAAACATGAGAGTGTCAGGCCATTTGTTGTGGTGAGTTTGCATTTCTGATGGGTGGTGGAAGCACGCAGTCACTGTGGTGTGGTGAAAGCACTTACTGAAGATCGTGAAGGAATTTCTTCTGTTCTCCATTTATGAACTTTATTTATGTTCACATAGTCAGTTTATGGACTTTTTTGCCAACCTGTTATTTTTGGTGCTATTTTTGCACGCATTTTGGACACTTATATATTGTCTCACATAGAGGGTGGATTATTTACACATTTTTCACTGTGTCACTGTACCAATATTATATGTGTTGTTTTATTATTTTTCATGTATTATTTTGAGCGCTGCTTAATATCACATCTGGTACCTTTTTCACATTAGGTAGCACTGTATTTGCATATTAACAATTATTGCTCTCCTTGCCCGGCCTGTCAGTTTAGGTGGACAGTCATGCCTTGGTAGGTTTGCAGTTGTGCCATACGCTTTCAATTTTTGGATGATGGATTGAATCTGCAAGATGTTCAAAGCTTGGGATATTTTGTTTTAGAACCTAACCCTGCTTTAAATTTCTCCACAACTTTATCCCTGACCTGTCTGGTCATTGGCCGTCATGATGCTGTTTGTTCACTAAGGTTCTCCAACAAACCCCTGAGGGCTTCACAGAACAGCTGTATTTATACTGAGATTCAATTACATACAGGTGGACTCTGTTTACTCATTAGGTGACTTCTGGAGGCAATTGGTTCCCCTAGATTTTAGTTATCAGAGTAAAGGGGGCTGAATACAAATGCACGCCACACTTTTCAGATATTCATTTGTAAAAAAAAAATGGAAAACCATTTATATAATTTCCCTTCCACGTCACAATTATGTGCCACTTTGTGTTGGTCTATCACATAAAATCCCAAGAAAATACATTTACGTTTTTGGTTTTAACATGACAAATAGCCAGATTCATATAGAGTTACGCCGGCGTATCAGTAGATATGCTGTCGTAACTCTGAATCTATGCCGGCGTTAATTTAAGCATATTCTGGAAACCAGATACGCTTAAATTAGGCTAAGATACGAGCGGCGTAAGTCTCCTACGCCGTCGTATCTTAAAGTGTAATTTTTAGGCTGTCCGCTAGGTGGCGCTTCCGTTGAGTTCGGCGTAGAATATGTAAATGACTAGATACGCCAATTCACGAACGTACGTGCGCCCGTCGCAGTGAAGATACGCTGTTTCCGTAAGAGATACGCCGCGTAAAGATAAAGCTGCCCCCTAGGAGGCGTAGTCAATGTTAAGTATGGCCGTCGTTCCCGCGTTGAAATTTGAAAATTTTACGTTGTTTGCGTAAGTCGTCCGTGAATGGGGCTGGACGTAATTTACGTTCACGTCGAAACCAATACGTCCTTGCGGCGTACTTTGGAGCAATGCACACTGGCATATGTACACGGACGGCGAATGCGCCGTTCGTAAAAAACGTCAATCACGTCGGGTCACGAGTATTAACATAAAACACGCCCCCCCATCCTCATTTGAATTAGGCGCGCTTACGCCGGCCGCATTTACGCTACGCCGCCGTAAGTTAGGAGGCAAGTACTTTGTGAATACAGTACTTGCCTCTCTGACTTAAGGCGGCGTAGCGTAAATACGATACGCTACGCCGCCTTAAAGTTGCGGCGGCGTCTCTGAATCCAGCTAAAAATTTGGAAAATTTCAAGGGGTGTGAATACTTTTTCAAGGCACTGTAAATGCTTGGCTATACATACCTCAATAGAAAAAGACTAAAGCACTATTACATTACCAGAACATGACCTAGCAGATATTTATTTAATTTCTGATTTAGAGTTTATATAAAAACTTAAAAATGGGGCAACTATAAATCTTGCATAAATAAGCTTGTGAAATGGAGAATACATATTCAGATTCTTCCACAAACACATATAAGATTGGTACTCTACCAGGATGGCAGTATTGGGAGAGAGTTTTACCAATGAATAGCACAGAATGGAAGTCACGCAGGGATCCTGGTAATCTCTCTGGAGACGTAGCTGTCACTTCCTCCATTTTCGCTCGTGTAAGTAAAGCTCCCAGCAGGAAACATACTGGTAATTTTCCACTTTCAGCCGCCGAATCACAAATACACACTCAGGAGGTCTGTGGGTAAAGGGCAACTCCTCACAGCACGTTAAATCGCAGTCAGTGGCCAATGGAAGTCAGGGGTCATCTGACATGGTTTTGGGGTTGATCTAGATCCTGCAGGCTTTGGGTTTGCGCTTCATGCTCAGCATGTGGCTACATGGAGTTCACACACATTTTGATGTAAAGTCATCCTCCTGAACAAGGCCAACCAAGAAACACTGCATTTCTGATCACAGATCTTTCTTTTTATAGTAGCAGAATATTTTTCTTTCTTTCCTGGTATTTAAAAAATCTTGCTTTGCCATGTTTAGTAACATAAAAAGCTAAAAGAGCACTGACTAATTGGAAAATATGGTGTGTTTAAAAATAAATATTACTTGAAACTGGACAGTCCTGAAAACCAGCTCATTGTATACTGGTGTATTGTATACAGTGTGATCCTCTTCCATAACTCCCCCATAGGATGGATAGCAGGGATTAGCAGCAGGAAGCCATTTATGCCCTCTGTCTTGGCAGGAAGCACCCACCCCCCTCTGTCTTGGTACGAGATATCCATGGCCCTCTGTCTTGGTACGAGGTATCCACGGCCCTCTGTCTTGGTACGAAGTATCCATGGCCCTCTGTCTTGGTACGAGGTATCCACGGCCCTCTGTCTTGGTACGAGGTATCCATGGCCCTCTGTCTTGGTACGAGGTATCCACGGCCCTCTGTCTTGGTACGAGGTATCCACGGCCCTCGTCTTGGTACGAGGTATCCACGGCCCTCGTCTTGGTACGAGGTATCCACGGCCCTCGTCTTGGTACGAGGTATCCATGGCCCTCGTCTTGGTACGAGGTATCCATGGCCCTCGTCTTGGTATGAGGTATCCATGGCCCTCGTCTTGGTATGAGGTATCCATGGCCCTCGTCTTGGTATGAGGTATCCATGGCCCTCGTCTTGGTATGAGGTATCCATGGCCCTCGTCTTGGTATGAGGTATCCATGGCCCTCGTCTTGGTATGAGGTATCCATGGCCCTCGTGTCTTGGTATGAGGTATCCATGGCCCTCGTGTCTTGGTATGAGGTATCCATGGCCCTCTGTCTTGGTATGAGGTATCCATGGCCCTCTGTCTTGGTACGAGGTATCCACGGCCCTCTGTCTTGGTACGAGGTATCCACGGCCCTCTGTCTTGGTACGAGGTATCCACGGCCCTCTGTCTTGGTACGAGGTATCCACGGCCCTCTGTCTTGGTACGAGGTATCCACGGCCCTCTGTCTTGGTACGAGGTATCCACGGCCCTCTGTCTTGGTACGAGGTATCCACGGCCCTCTGTCTTGGTACGAGGTATCCACGGCCCTCGTCTTGGTACGAGGTATCCACGGCCCTCGTCTTGGTACGAGGTATCCATGGCCCTCGTCTTGGTACGAGGCATCCATGGCCCTCGTCTTGGTATGAGGTATCCATGGCCCTCGTCTTGGTATGAGGTATCCATGGCCCTCGTCTTGGTATGAGGTATCCATGGGCCTCGTCTTGGTATGAGGTATCCATGGCCCTCGTCTTGGTAGGAGGTATCCATGGCCCTCGTGTCTTGGTACGCAGCACCCATTCCCCTCTGTCTCGGTACGAGGTATCCATGGCCCTCTGTCTTGGTACGAGGTATCCATGGCCTCATCTTGGTACAAGGTATCCATGGCCCTTGTCTTGGTATGAGGTATCCATGGCCTCATCTTGGTACGAGGTATCCATGGCCCTTGTCTTGGTATGAGGTATCCATGGCCCTTGTCTTGGTACACAGCACCCATTCCCCTCTGTCTTGGTACGAGGTATCCATGGCCCTCTGTCTTGGTACAATATATCTATGGCCCTCTGTCTTGGTACAAAGCATCCACGCCTCTCATATTAGTAGATGCCCCGTAGTGATGCTTTTCCCCACTCACTGTGGCCCCATGCAGTTGTGTGCACTGCTTTGGCTACTATTACGCCTTTCGTGTATAGTTCACAAATATATGTACATGGTGCAACTGTATTTGATGATCACATATGTAGAATCTGTTTTACAGGGTCACCATAGACCAAAAAGGCAAGTGTGTCTTAAAATATCCTCAGTCAAGTAAATCGCTCTGTCTTAGGATAGCTACTAAAGGCACAACTGGTGCTTTTCCACGACATGCTGTTGAGATATAGAATTAGCTGATCTCTACTGAACAGAAGCATCAGAATTCAGACTCAATGATGCTCCCTTTCAGCAGAGATCACATGACCAACAGCCTATGTTTTCATATGACCAGCAAGAGGGGAAGCCTGGAGCAGCAATACAGGAGAGGATCAGTAAACCTTTACAAATAAAAATTTGTAGAGGTCCACTGGGACCTCTCTGAAAACGTTAGCTGCCTTGTGACTGACGTGCAGGGATGGACTGGCCATTGGGACTACAGGGAGTTTCCCGGTGGGCCGATGGCTCAGTGGGCCGGCTTCAGTGACAGCGGACCGCTGCCCCCCTCCGCTCCTCTGTCTCCCCCTTCCCGCAGCACTCGCCTCCTCTCCCTCCCCGCAGCGCTCTCACCTGGGGGGAACAGAGAAGCAGGGGGAGGAGCAGAGGGGACGACAGAGGAGCATGGGGGAGGGGACAGACAGCTGACTCAACAGCTATGGCCTGGGAGTTTCTCACTTCTGCCTAATCTTGTCCCATGGGGGGGGGGGCACCAAACTGATTCTTTGCCCCGGGTGAAATAATGTCTAGCTTCCCCACTGGTACTGCCTATAAGAGTACCAGTACCAGTCGTTCTACTCTAATAAAGTAGAATGGGTAGTGGCTAGTAAAGGGGGAGAGGGGGCTTGGGTGGCCAGGGGGGGGGGGGGGGTGCTGGAGTTGTCCGGCCCAATGGGAGAGACCTGTCAAAGTGGGCCAGTCTGGATGAAGTCCAGGGCCAACTTTTTGTCCCAGTCCAGCCCTGCTGACGTGGAACAGGCATGTGGAAAGTGAGGTTAAATTTCCTGATCCATATATGTATTCTAGGTTAATGACTTGGAAATAAAAATAATAAAGTCATAGGACCAGCCGGACAGAAAGGCCACGTATCTGTACATTCTCATTGTATGCAGCACTAACAAAAAAAATGGTTCCGCTATCAGAAAAATGCCAAATTTTCTTTATAAGGAAAGAAACCCTATAAAATATTTCAAGACATTCCAGACTTGTAATACAATCCCATTTTATTCCACACTTAAGTGGTGCCCTGGTGTATCGTACCTCCATCAGCGTGCGCAGGGATTCCACATACGACTGTTCAGTATCGAGCAGAGTCAGGAAGACATGCTTCCTCATATCCTGCAAAGAAAAAAAAAATGCCATGGTCAGAGAGAGGCATGATGGGAAAAGAGGATTCAGACAATTAAGCAGCTCACATGCTTTTAGAAATAGCACTACAGTTTATTGATAAATAAAAGCACCATCTCCGGATCATTCCACCCCCAACGCCGGCCACAAATGTTACAACTGTTATTCTATTGGGTTGAGATAACATCTTGTCTTTTAATTGCCTTCATTAAAAAAAAAACAAGATTACCCCCACATACTATCAAAGAAGAATCATTCAGCTCACGCACATTACAGTTGCAAATCAAAACGATACAATAAAGCAGCGCTTCCCGTTTCCTGAAATTCCTTATCAGTCACAATATACAGCAACATTATTAGGGTGCTTTCACACTGCTCCGTTAAAAGAAGGAAAACGCATTAAAAATGCATATGTGTTTTTAATTGTTTTCTAGGTTGACATTCATCAGTAAAATATGGACATGCGACTCCAAAAAAATAACCAAAAAACACAAATGCTGTGCGTTTCGACTCAGGTTGGAAAAGTGCACCATGCAGGACTTTTTAAAACGCACCGCACCCACAGCGCAGTGGTGTGAAGAGTCCCATAGGATTTAAAAGGGAAATATTTTTATTGCATTTTTAGCCAGGTAAAAAGGGCCCTTATACTTCAAAATAGCGCCACCTTTTATCATTAGTCACCTTATACACACAATCGGAAATTCCGACAAGAAAACCGTGGATTTTTTTCCGATGGAATTTTGGCTCAAACCTGTGTTGTTGCATACACACAAAATTACAACACAACAAGCTGAAAAAAATGAAGTTCAATGATTCCGAGCATGCATCGAATTGATTCCAAGCATGTGGTTTTTTTTTTCACGTCGGAAGTGCATACAGACGATAGGAATTTCCGACAAGAACTGTTCTTGTCGGAAAAATTAAGAACCAGCTCTCAAATTTTTGTTGTCGGAAATTCCGACAGAAAAAGTCCAATGGAGCCTACACACGGTCGGAATTTCCGACCAAAAGCTCACATCGAATTTTCTTGTCGGAATTTCCGATCGTGTGTACGCGGCATAAGCCTAGGAAGATTTTTTTACCCCCTTCGTGACCAGGGCAGGTTTTGCTATTTGGCACAACACTTTTTTTTAACTGGTAACGTCATACAACGATGTACCCAATTTTTTTTTTACAGTATATCATTTTTTTTTCACACAAATAGAGCCTTCTTTTGGTGATTTTTTATTATATAAAAACAAATAAAGACCCAAAAATGAGAAAGAAAGAAAAAAATAAAAAAAGAAAGAAAGAGAAAGAAAGAAAGAAAGAAAGAGAGAAAGAAAAAAAGAAAGAAAGAGAGAGAGAAAGAAAGAGAGAGAGAGAGAGAGAGAGAGAAAGAAAGAAAGAAAGAAAGAAAGAAAGAAAGAAAGAAAGAAAGAAAGAAAGAAAGAAAGAGAAAGAAAAAAAGAAAGAAAGAAAGAAAGAAAGAAAGAAAGAAAGAAAGAAAGAAAGAGAAAGAAAAAAAGAAAGAAAGAAAGAAAGAAAGAAAGAAAGAAAGAAAGAAAGAAAGAAAGAAAGAAAGAAAGAAAGAGAAAGAAAAAAAGAAAGAGAAAGAAAAAAAGAAAGAAAGAAAAAAATATTTTTTTCTTTCTGCTATAAAACATATCCAATACAAAGATTTCTTTATAAAAAAATAGACCAAAATGTATTCTGCTACATGCCTTTGGTAAAAAAAAAAAAAAAAAAAAAAATCCGAAAAAGTGTATATTGTTGGGTTTGCATGAAAGTTATAGCATCTACAAATGATGGCATATACAGTACACTGGAATTTCTATTGATTTTTTAATATTAGTAATGGTGGCGATCAGTGACTCATACTGGGACTGTGATAGTGCGGTGGAAATCTGACACTAACCGGCACTGGGTGGGAACTGACATCACCAGTGACACTAAGGCCTCGTACACACGACCGGATCTATCCGCTGGGATTGATCCGCGGATCAGTTCCAGCAGACAAATCCGGTCGTGTGTACGGCCTAGCGGACATTTTTCGGCAGAGATTTCTCCAGCCGACGGATTTCCAGCGGATAAAAATTTCTTAGCATGCTAAGAAATGTATCCACTGGTATCCAGTCCAGCGGACTGATCCGGTCGTCTGTACAGACTCACCGGATCAGTCCGTCCGCTCCCCTCAATCGCATGCGTCGTAATGATTCGACGCATGCGTGGAAGTAATTACCTTCCAGCGTCGCGCACATCGCCGCGTCATCGTCGCGGCGACGGCTCGACACGTCACCGCGGATGTATTCCGCGCGGATTTCGATCTGATGGTGAGTACAGCCATCAGATCCAAATCCGCCAGAGAATTTATCCGCTGGGAACGGTCCGGCGGACCGTTTCCAGCGGATATCCTCTGGTGTGTACGGGGCCTAATACAGGGATCAGTGATAATACTATACACTGTCACTGTACTAAATTACAAAGACTGGTAAGGGGTAACATCTATGGGCAATTAAGGGGTTAACTGTGTGCTGATTTTACTAATTGATGTGGCTGATTTTTCTCCCACAAAAAAACAGCCATATTGCTGCTGTGTGTACAGAGCCCTGTGTTAGTGAATCACAGTACAGAGCCCTGTGTTTACAACCAAGGCTAAGCCAATCAGTAGGTCCCAACCATAAATCAATGGCTGGGACCTGCTGACCGACTTGTGTTGTACTGAATCACAGTACAGATGGAGCAGCGCATCCCCCTACCCGGAATGGGAGATTAAAGCGGTGGTTCCCCCTTAAAAACAACTTTTTTTTATTCCACTGGCCCCCCACATTCCATCACGATTAAGGCTATTTTTTTTTTCCTGCTGTACATACCTTAGTACAGCATCTTCACCCGTGCATCCGGGTTGCGAATCCCGCGGGAGTGGGCGTTCCTCACATGCTGTTGATTGACGTTTTGCTCAAAAACGAGCTCCCCCCTGTCGCGTAAGCCGCGTCACGGTTGGCGAAAGGAGCCGAACGGCGAGTCGGCGCTATACTGCGCATGCGCATCGCCGTTCGGCTCCTTTCGCCAATCGTGACGCGGCTTACGCGACGGGGGGAGAGCTCGTTTTTGGGCAAAACGTCAATCACACACATGTGAGGAACGCCCACTCCCGTGGGACTCGCAACCCGGATGCACGGGTGAAGATGCTGTACTAAGGTATGCACAGCAGGAAAAAAAAAATAATAGCCTTAATCGTGATGGAATGTGGGGGGGCAGTGGAATAAAAAAAAGTTGTTTTTAAGGGGGAACCACCGCTTTAAGTACATGAATATCTACATGGGACGGTCTGCTAGTGGTTAAAAAGTCATCATTGATCTCCAGCCCAGTGAATTTGCCTAGGCAGAGATGATGTCGTCAGTCTGTTGCAGGCAGGAGTAAACATTTCCTTAGTCTTCCCTGCTTCCGTGATTAGACTGTAACCGGAGTGTACACGTTTGCTGGTGGAGCGCCTGTGTACTTTCAGTACAGGTGCTATGTTAAATTAAGAGGGGGATGAGAGAGTTACTTTGCTCTCATCCATGATGATTTGTGTAAATTGGGTTTTTGCCAGGCTGGGCTGTCCTGTGGTTTCATTCTGTGTTCCAGAGATACCTTTCCATCTCTGGGTGACAGGTGGCGCCAGAGGAGTCCAGGCGGTGGCGCCTTCCTGCCAGCAGCCAATCAGAGGGCATTTTCCCTCGCGGGGCATGCTGGGGGAGGGTACTTCTATGGCAGACGCAATTTTGTAAGGGTCTTCGCCCGTTCCTGGTTGCAGGTGCGGCACCCACCTTTAGAGTGTGCGCACATCACGGGCCCCGGCGAGATGGCCTACCAGGCCGGGGCGCACGTGCTACGCGGAGTTCCTGACTCTGGGCCCTCATGACCCGAAGCAACTAAAGCTGCAGCGGGGCCCCAGTGACTTACTGGGTCCCCACCCTTCATGAGGAAGATCCCAAGCGAGTTGTGCTGTTTGGTGGGGAGTCGGTCTGAGGTGAGCCCCGGAGGCAGGTGTTCCAACAGGGCCTAGACAATCCATCGGGGATCTGGGTGGCTGGACACTGAGAAGTTGTATGCTGCAACTTGTCAGTCGGTGACCCCCAAAATCAAGAAGTCTACCTGAGGGAGATTCAGGCAAATTATATTCGTTGAGAGGATTCGCTCTATTGTCTACGCTCCTGAGTAGAGGGCCTGTGGCAGAGGTTGCACTCCAAATTCTAATCCTATTAGAGCCAAGTCGGTGGCAGAGACGTGTTCCTTCTCAGAGGTTCCGAGTGATATCCTGGCTGCCAGGTCGGTGTGAGAGGCCTGTCCAGGTACACTATACCCACTCCGGCTGGAGTGGCGACGTGAGTTAAAGTCCCATTGGAGGCAGGACTGCTTCCGTTATCCATAGGCCTGAATCTGCAAATTCTCCTTTCACCAACCTTTCTCTGTCTATCTCAACTTAACTGTTTGCCGTGTTGGGCGAGAAAAGCACAGAAAACGACACCCTGTTGTTTGGACATTTCGTCATTGTTATTATCATCATCATCATCATCATCATCCCTAGACACATAACAGAGGTAACATAACACGCCGTCCCAATCTAACCAGCGGCTCCTGAGGGGGTAGCGCTACACTGATGTTGTGTCAAAACAGCAATTAGTCTTAAGCCCTATACACACGTTTTTCCTGATGATTTTCTTGGCAAGAATCTCTTGCCGCCCGAGTGTGCAGACTCTCCTTTCAAAAGAACCGCGGTTCTCTTGAAAGGTAAGAATGCGGTGACGTCAACGCGTACGACGATCATGCGCTCGTCACATTCGATGCCGTTGCCGCCATCTTGCTGCACCCTACCTATGCCTAGGAAGCTACCGTGCATGCGTCAAAGTCATTTCGAGCATGCACGGGTTTCCACAGCGACCAGGTAAGTATACACACTCTCGGGTTTCTCTGAAGTTTTCCTGCAGAGAAACCCGAGAGTGTGTATACTTACCTGGTCGCCGTGGAAACCCGCCCATGCTCGAAATGACTTTGACGCATGCGCGGTAGCTTCCTAGGCATAGGTAGGGTTCAGCAAGATGGCGGCGACAGCATCGAATGTGACTAGCGCAAGCTCGTCGTACGCAATGACGTCACCGCGTTCTTGCCTTTCAAAAGAACCGCGGTTCTTTTGAAAGCAGAGTCTGTACACTCGGGCGGCAAGAACTCTATTTTTCTCGTCTAGATTCTGGGCAGTTTTCTTGTCGAGAATCCTGAAAGCCTTGTACACACGCTTGGTATACTCGGCAAGAAAGCTCTGCCAGCAGTTTTCTTGCTGGTTCTTGCCGAGTAAACCGAGCATGTGTACGAGGCTTAAATCTCCAATTACTGATGCTTTACCGTGGTGGTCTCCAAACAGTGAAACAGGGGGTAAGATGGCCCTAGGGCACTATTCCTTAGTTTGACCACAACAATGGGACACAATTTTTTTCCACGAACACCAATGATAGGGCACTATTCCATCTCAAACCAAAAATTGGGACGATTCCTTCCCACAGACGCCAATGGAGGGGGGGGGGGGGGGGCAGAATTCCTTCCCACAGACGCCAATGGAGGGGAAGGAAAAATTCCTTTCTACAAACGCCAATGGGGGGGGTATAATTCCTTCCCACAGACGCCAATGGGGAGGGGCATAATTCCTTCCCACAGACGCCAATGGGGAAGGCATAATTTCTTCCCACAGACGGCAATGGGGAAGGCATAATTTCTTCCCACAGCCGCCAATGGGGTGGGGCATAATTCCTCCCACAGATACCAATGGAGGGCGGCATTCCTTCCCACAGACGCCAATGGGAGGGCAGCATTCCTTCTCACAAACGCCAATGGGGGGCATAATTTATTCCCACAAACGCCAATGGGATGGCAGCATTCCTTCCCACAAATGCCAAAGGGTGGGCAGCATTCCTTCCCACAAATGCCAAAGGGGGGGGGCAGCATTCCTTCCCACAGACGCCAGCTCTCTCAATGACCCCAAAGCATTTTCTACACTCAATGGCCACAGTGCGGCCCCCAGAAAGCCTGAAGGGCAATAAACTGGCCCCTTTGTTTAGAAAGTTTAGCGACTCCTGCTCAACAGTAACCAGAAGTGAAGTGATCCGAGATCTCGATGAATTGGCCATTTTGACAGAACACCGGCACCTCAGTCCAGGAAATGAATGGTGACCCTGGATGAAGCCTGAACAAATCTGGCTAAATCCTAGAGAAGAAAAAAAAAAAAAGAATTGTCGGGGGAGTATTGTGATCTCTGTGGGAGGTAATAAATACCTGGAAGAATTACAATTACACATGACGTTGCACGCATGCACGGAGCATGAAAAAAAAAAAAAAGACATTGAATGCTTGGCCTTCTTAAAAACCTTTCAAACAGTCACATGACCATCCCATTTAGCCATTATCACCTGCACGGGTGCCCAATATAGGGCAAGTGCTGCAACATGTGACAGCTGCAACAAGGGTGAGACATTTCTGGGCAGATTTTAGGTCACGGGCACCCGGACCCCTAGTTTGGTTGTTATATGTTGTCTGCACAACCTCTGTAAGCTGCCAGAAAGCCCTGTAATAATTCCGCTCTGTACCCATTCACCCACAGATACGAGGCGCAGGGTGCCAAGAAGGTCGTCAGTAAACCTTAAACTGCTGGGTTTACATGAAATATAAAAAGACAGCGACTATAGACTGATCTCCATGGTAACCCTCCTGACTCATCGCCTCCGGCACGTGGAGTGTACATCAACATACAAGCACGCCCGCCCGCTATCAACACGAATGAGGCGACTCAAACAAAGCATTTGTGATGGAGCTTATACAAGAATTTCGTTTTAGACAACTGTAACTAATCACGTTTACGTACGGCGCGCCGGCGTATGCAAACGGCGTTCAAACCACACGTAAGGTGTCGACGCAAACAAATACCGTGTTTATCGGCGTATACTGCGCACTTTTTCCCCCTTAAAATCAGGGGGAAATCGTGGGTCCGCAGTCTCCGACATTGTCCAAGCTGAGCCGAGTGTACTCCGCAGCCACGCGAGAGGAGACGAGAGATGCCGAGTGCGCAGGAAATCCGTCTCTGCACAGCGGCCAAATTCAAACACACAACGGAATGCAACCCCGGGCAAGGTGCGGCTGGACACCTCCAAAGCCGCAAACGGACACCCACAAGGTTTGACGGACCCCGCGCAACGCCGCAGACGGCCGCCGGACAAGGCCGCCGATGGACGCCGGGCAAGACATCCAAAAGTTTTTTCCCTAAGCTTCCATTCTCAGCTTGGGGTGCGCGCTATACACCGATAAGTATATGCCGATAAATATGGTAATTCTAGCCCAAGACCTCCTCTGTTACTCTAAACTGGTAACCTGTAAAAAAAATGAAAGCATCGCCTATAGAAATTTTTAAGTACTGATGTTTGTCGATTGTGCGACATGTTAGGTATCTATTTAATCGGCGCAACATCATCTTTCACATTATACAATAAAATAAACAAAAAAATTAGGATAACTTTAGTGTTTTATTTATTTGTTTACTTATGAAAATAAAAAAACACATGTTTGAAAAATTGTTGTGCAAATACCGTGTGATATAAAAAGTTGCAACAACCACCATTTTTTTCCCCCGGGGTCTCTG
Organism: Rana temporaria; assembly: GCF_905171775.1. Taxonomy (NCBI): domain Eukaryota; kingdom Metazoa; phylum Chordata; class Amphibia; order Anura; family Ranidae; genus Rana; species Rana temporaria. Next base: position 35,611,514 of record NC_053490.1, read on the forward strand.
CTAAGACAAAAAAAAAAACATATACAGGTCCTCGGGTTATATCCAACTTACAAACGACTCCTACTTACAAACAAAGGGAGACAACAGGAAGTGAGAGGAAATCTACCCCTAGGAAGGGAAATTCTCTCCTGTAAGCCTCGTACACACGATTGGAAAAAGTTAGACGGAATTTTTCCGTGTGTATGACCCATCTGAGTTTTTCCATCGGAGAGAGAACGACAACCTGCAATTTCCACAAAAAATTGGAGATAATTGTTTTGTACACAGACCTTCTTTAACCACTTCCTTACCGATTCATTGTAAAAGGACGTCAGCAGGAACCCTCTCTCCCTCCGGGTGGACGTCATACGACATCCTGGGTTTCCCGGCCGTCATGGGGGCACGCGCCATCGCTCGGGACCCAGTGCGCGTGCCTGGCGGCCGCGATGTCAGTTGGGCACTCGCGATTGCCCGCGATCACAGCAGGACCGTGGATCTGTGTGTGTAAACACACACATCCACGTCGTGTCAGAGGAGAGGAGACTGACGCGTGTTCCAGGTACAGAGGACCACCGATCGGTCTCCTCCCCTTGTGAGTCCCCTCCCCTTACAGTTAAAATCCCTCCCTAGGGAACATATTTAACCCCTTGACCCCTAGTGTTAACTCCTTACCTGCCAGTCACATTTACACAGTAATCAGTGCAGTTTTATAGCATTAATCATTGTATAAATGTGAATGGTCCCAAAAACGTGTCAAAAGTGTCCGATGTGTCCGTTACAATATCACGGTCACAATAAAAAAAAAAAAAACAACGCATATCGCCTCCATTACTAGTAAAAAAATAAAAAAATGCCATAAATCTATCCCCTATTTTGTAGACGCTATAACTTGTGCGCAAACCAATCAATATGCGCTTATTGCGATTTTTTTTTAACAAAAATATGTTGAACAATACATATCGGCCTAAACTGAGGAATTTTTTTTTCTTAAAGCGGATGTGCCATTAAAAAAAAATATTAAAAGCCAGCAGCTACAAATACTGCAGCTGCTGACTTTTAATATTAGGACACTTACCTGTCCTGGAGTCCAGCGATGATCGCAGCAGAGCACGAGCGATCGCTCGTCTCTCTGCTGCTCCCCCCGCCATCCACGCTGAGGGAACCAGGAAGTGAAGCGCTGCGGCTTCACTGCCCGGTTCCCTACGGCGCATGCGCGAGTCGCGCTGCGCCCGCCGATTGGCTCACACGCTGTGTGCTGGGAGCCGAGTGTTCCCAGCACACAACGGGCGACAGACGGGAAGTCAGAAAAACCCGTCTTTCGCCCGTAGCGTGTGGCCGGAAGTGGGTGCAAATACCTGTCTTTAGACAGGTATCTGCACCCCCCTCCCCCCTGAAAGGTGTCAAATGTGACACCGGAGGGGGGGAGGGTTCCGATCAGCGGGACTCCACTTTAGGGTGGAGAACCGCTTTAAATTGTGATATTAATTAAATCAAAAAGTAAAAAATATTGTGTTTTTTTTCTAAATTGTCGCTCTTCTTTTTTTTATAGTGCAAAAAATAAAAACCTGCAGAGGTGATCAAATACCACCAAACGAAAGCTCTATTTGTGGGGAAATACGATTTTATTTGGGTACAGTGTTGCATGACCGCGCAATTGTCATTCAAAGTGCGACAGCGCTGAGAACTAAAAATTGGTCTGGGAAGGAAGGGGGTGAAAATGCCCGGTATTGAAGTGGTTAAAGAACTGAAACCCCCCCCCCCCCCTCCAAAGAAAAAGCAGGCAGAAGATAAACTAGTAATCAGCTGGTCTTTATCACCGTCTTATCATGCCTTGTACTGTACTGTGTCTCTGTGTGGACGCAGCCATCTTGGTAGAGGAAGGACTTTCCTTCCCTATACCAGAGCCTCCAGCAAGGAAAACCGTTAGCAGTTAGATACAGTAGCACCTTAGATTCGCACTGCAGATTTACAGCTATAGGGTTGTAGGGGCACACCTACATACCGGAGGGTGCACTGCTGTTTTTCAGGAGGAATTTTTCAGGGTACTGTTTAGGAAAAAATTAGCATTTCTATATGTAGCGCCCTGCTCTCAATGATTGGGGTGCTATAAATTTAGAGGGTGTCTGAGCCAATAGTGGGCTCAGACTTTGTTGAATTCTATTGAAATTTGCCTCTGTTCTGGCTATGGTTGTGCTTGATAGGATTTTTCCCTGTTGCCTGTAGGTGGCGTTACCACCTCAGGCCCATGTTGGAACACAAGCGAACCATGGTGTGTTAAGTGACCCTTCTCTGCAGCAGCCCAGCTGTGCATTCTGGGAGGGGATACTTAAGGGGCAGACGTTTTTCAGGGGTCCTTGGCCTCGTGGCCCTTCTGGCGCGAGGCACGCGTGTGTGATCTCGACTTCGGGACCACGTTGGCCCGAGGTTGTATCTCCATGGAGTAGGCCCAGTTTTGCTAGCTGGGGCCTACGATTCAAAAGGGGATCCAAAGCTGTCCAACCAAGTGGAGGAAGCTTCTTAACATAGTTGCATAGTTACATAGTTAGTCAGGTTGAAAAAAGACACAAGTCCATCCAGTTCAACCACAAAAAATAAACAAACACAATAAAATACATAGTACAATCCCATACACCCAACTCCATACCCACAGTTGATCCAGAGGAAGGCAAAAAAAAAACAGCAGAGCATGATCCAATTTGCTACAGCAGGGGAAAAAATTCCTTCCTGATCCCCCGAGAGGCAATCGGATTTACCCTGGATCAACTTTACCTACAAATCTTAGTACTCAGTTATTTTATGTACATTTAGGAAAGTATCCAGGCCTTTCTTAAAGCAATCTACTGAGCTGGCCAGAACCACCTCTGGAGGGAGTCTGTTCCACATTTTCACAGCTCTTACTGTGAAAAAACCTTTCCGTATTTGGAGATGAAATCTCTTTTCCTCTAGACGTAAAGAGTGCCCCCTTGTCCTCAGTGTTGACCGTAAAGTGAATAACTCAACACCAAGTTCCCTATATGGACCCCTTATATATTTGTACATGTTGATCATATCCCCCCTTATTCTCCTCTTCTCAAGAGTGAATAAATTCAGTTCCTCTAATCTTTCCTCATAGCTGAGCTCCTCCATGCCTCTTATCAGTTTGGTTGCTCTTCTCTGCACTTTCTCCAGTTCTCCGATATCATTTTTGAGAACTGGTGCCCAAACTGTACTGCATATTCCAGATGAGGTCTTACTAATGATTTGTACAGGGGGGCAAAATTATATCTCTGTCTCTGGAGTCCATACCTCTCAATACAAGAAAGGACTTTGCTCGCTTTGGAAACCGCAGCTTGGCATTGCATGTCATTATTGAGCTTATGATCTACCAAAACCCCCAGATCCTTCTCCACTACGGATCCCCCCAGTTGTACTCCCCCTAGCATGTATGATGCATGCATATTCTTAGTCCCTAAGTGCATAACTTTACATTTATCAACATTAAACCTCATCTGCCACTCAGTCGCCCAATTAGACAGAGCATTGAGGTCGGCTTGTATGAAGTAAACCGGGGGAGGACCTGCCCTGGAGGAGACCAAGCAGAGCAAGCCAATGTCTCGTGATAGGCCTGGTGACCTCGTTATAAAGGGATCCACTATTCTATTTGTCTTACAGCCCGCCGGATCCGCTTAAAGGCTCTTTTACTGTAAGGCTGGAAGTTCGGGACTTAAATCCTGTGGCAGAGGATCCCTGACTATCCATCTTTCGTTCTCAGACGGTCTGTGGCAGAGACTGTTCTCATATCGTGCATCATCCCCACTGCTAGGCCATGTGAGAGGGGTCTATCCGGGTGAGCAATGCCCACTCAAGAGAGAGTGGTGACTGACTGATCAGAACTTTAGATATTTTCTGCATTCTGTACCACGTACTTGAACCTTCCACCTTCTCTCTATACTCTTCACTTTCTTAACAAGTTTTATGCAGCAAAAATAAAACCTAACAGTTGAAGGTTTTACATCTTATGTGGACATTGCAATTCCTATAGACTTTCTTCCCCTGACAACGAACTTAGAGGCAACGTGCAAAACCCAATTCTAAACCAGCATATATGTTCCTTATAACATAGCAACTCTTCATGTTCACTCTTTGAGTTTAGTTCCACATTAAACATTTATATTTACATAAACTGCCTGGTTGATAATTGCTTTACTAAACAACGTTTCATACATTCATGTTAATGAGAGGAGCAATGGGAAATGCAGAGGCATGTTAGTGGTCCTCTCTGGAGGATGATGTGCAGAGAAAACATATGAATAATTCACTGGAATCGACCGTGCCCCAAGGGAGGTACGCCACATCCAGCATCAACTCCCGGCTGCAACTGAACAGCTGAGGAGATCAGAGCTAGGGACACCTAATGAGAGGGGAGCCTGGAGGGACCCAGGGGAGGAGAAGACACCTGTAAAGATAAATGCCCTCGCTCCCCATACAGCCCACACATGACTTATGACTGGGCAAGAGAGAGCCAGATCAGATTAAGATCTCTCAACATCAGCCCTCGATGGCTGGGGAAGAGAGAACTGGATCAGACTAATCTGATTTGGATCCTCACATCTGTCCAGGATGACTGGGGATGACAGAACTCGATCAGACGGATCCGATTTAGATCCCTCACTCTGTCCGGGATGACTGGAGAAATGTGTGCTGAACAAGAAGGATCCGATTTAGAACCCTCACATCTTACTGGGGAAGAGCGAATGGGATGAAACAGATTTGATTTAGATCCCTCACATCAGTGCGGGATCAGTGGCGTCACTAGGGATGGTATGGTGTCACCCCCCCCACCCACCAACTATAGACGCCCCTCAGTACAGACCCCCCTCCATCAGTGCAGACCCCCATCACAATAAACCACCCCCTCCATCAAAGCAGACCTCCCAGGGATAAACCACCCGCCTCCATCGGTGCAGACCCCCCTCAGGATAACCCCCTCCATCAGTGCAGACCCCTCTCAGAATAACCCCCCCCAATAAGTGCATACCCCTCCTAAGGATAAATCACCCCCCCCATCAATGCAGACCCCCCTCAGGATAACCCCCCATTAAGTGCAGACCCCCCAGGATAAACCAACTCCCCTCCATCAGTGCAGAACCCCCTCAGGATAACCCCCCCCAAATAAGTGCAGACCCCCCTCAGGATAACCCCCCCAAATAACTGCAGACCCCTCCTTAAGATTAACCACCACCCCATCAGTGCAGACCCTCCCTCAGAATATCCCCCAAATAAGTGCAGACCCCCCTCAGGATCATGATAAACCCCCCCCAATAAGTGCATACCCCCCAGGATAAATCATCCCCCTCTATCAGTGCAAACCCCCCTCAGGTTAACCCCCCCCTCATGCACCTGGGTGGCAGGCAGAGAAGGCATCCGTGTGCACCCGCACGGAGAGTTGCTTGCTCAGACTGTCACTCTCCGGGTGGAGCACCTGTGCATAGGGACAGGAGTTAGCTGCAGCGGCAGGAGTCTAACTAAGGTAGGGATATCGTGGCACCGGCATGCTGCGACTGAAGAGCCCTGCCTCCAGGACCCTCCGCCGCACTCGGGATGGTGTCACCCGGGTGCAGGCCGTACCCCCCGCCCCCCACTGGCAACGCCACTGTCAGGGATGACTGGAGAAATGTGAGCTGAACAAGAAAGATCTAATTTAGATACCCTCACATCTGACTGGAGAAGAAAAAATTGAAACAAACTGATTTTGATTTAGATCCCTGACAGCTGCCCGAAATGGCTGGGGAAGAGCGAATTGTATTAAACGCATTGGATTTGGATCCCTCACATCTGTCTAGGATGCCTGGGGAGAAGCGAAATGGATCAGGCTGGTCTGAGTTAGATCTTGAATGCTGTCCGGAATGACTAAAGAAAAGTGAGTTAACGCGAATTAAAGCAGTGGTGGTGTTTTTTTTTAAGCACCCGATTAAAGCCAGAGGCTTTAATAGGCTTCAAAATAGGGTAGGCTCGTGGTACAGAGAATTGCGCCAGGAGCCCACCCAGGTGTTACAACAGCGAATGAATATTCGCTATTCAAACACTGATCCTCAATCTGGCCAATCAGAAGCAGGTCTGAGACCCGTTTTCCGATTGGCCGAAAAAAGAAGAGCCCCAATTGGCCGCCAAGGAGGAGGTTGGAAACGGAAGCCGACGCGATGCCCGTGGAGAACAGGGGAAGAGAAAGCCGACGCCGAGCAAGTGAGGCCACCGGTGAACCAAGTGCGCCTACCTTTGGGCTCCTTCTGCTAATCTCGTGTTAGTAGACGTTTGGTGAGAGACGATTCGCGCTTTTCAGTTCGTTATAGAGTGACGAATGTGCCATCGCCATTACGAACGCTAGTTTTACCAGACCGAGCGCTTCTGTCTCGTACTTGATTCAGAGCATGCGTGGAAATTGGTGCGTCGGAATTGTTTACCCATGCTCGGAATTTAAGGCTGCATTCACACCTAGGCGTAGGCAATAGCGGCATTTTCCGGCGTTTTTTTCCGGCGTTTTGTCGCGCATATTCATGCTAATATGCGCGTTTGCATACAGCGTTGTCCGACGTTTTTGTACTTTGACGTTTTTTTTTAGCCAATAGGAAAAACTATCATCTTTTCATCACTTGTTGCTATGTTGGTAGATTTTTTTAATCTTCTGCATGGGCGACAAGTTCTATTGAGGAAACGCCCGTAGCAAACGCCCGTTGTCGCGCAAGTCGCTTGAATCGAGCGTTTCCATTAATTTCTATGGGAAATGGAAACGCTCAAATACGCGCATATCGCACGATATGCGCGACAAAAAATGGTCCGGAACTTTTATTGACTACATGCGATGCGCGTCAGGCGCATCGGCGTTCAGATGTGAACCATGCCCGTAGCCTTACATGTATTTTGGTCCCTCTGGCGTTTGTGCGCATCGCGCTACAGGCGACAAAACGCCAAGGTGTGAATGGGCTCTAAGAGAATGAATTTTGTTGTCGGAAAATTTGAGAACCAGCTCTCAAATTTTTGTTGTCGGAATTTCCGACAGCAAATGTCCGATGGAGCATACACACGTTTAGAATTTCCGACAAACAATCTCCCATCAAACATTTGTTATCGGAAATTCCAAACGTGTGTACGCGGCATTAGGGTTTACATACATTTCAGGCTTCTACACAGAAAGACAAAAACAAAAAAAGAGTGAGCTTCTATTACAAGAGCAAGGGGATGAGAATCCTGAAAAAACTGTTCTAATGATGGCAAGAATTTTTTATTTTTTTATATATTTGATTGATATACAGTGGGGATCGAAAGTTTGGGCACCCCAGGTAAATATTTGTATTAATGTGCATAACGAAGCCAAGGAAAGATGGAAAAATCTCCAAAAGGCATCAAATTACAAATTAGACATTCTTATAATATGTCAAAAAAAGTTAGATTTTATTTTCAACATTTACACTTTCAAAATTACAGAAAACAAAAAAAATGGCGTCTGCAAAAGTTTGAGAGGCAAGCACAGTATTCACCAAGCACTTGCTCCCACTCGCTCTCAAATCTACGCTGGGTTTCCTCTGCGTATTCCGGCGTAGGTGGAAGTGGGCGTGAGCCATGCTAATGAGGCGTGACCCCATGCAAATGATGGGCCGAGTGCCATACAAGTACTTAAAACGAATGGCGCATGCGCCGTCCCGTGGACGTATCCCTGTGCGCATGCTCAGAATCACGTCGGAATTACTCCCTAAAATGCGACGGATCACTGCCTGCGACGTCAACGTAACCTACGCCCAGCCCTATTCACGTACTACGTAAACGTCGTAAAATACGACGGCTGTGTTCCCTGGTCCATACCTTAGCATGAGTTGCGCCTCATATATGGGGCTTAACTTTACGCCGGACGTACGACTTACACAAACCGCGTATATTTTGCGCCGGGCGCAAGTACGTTCGTGAATCGGCGTATCTCCCTCATTTGCATATGCGCATAGAAAATCCATGAGAGCGGCAAATGCGCCCAGCGTAAATATGCGCCTACGATACGCCGGCGTAGGCAAGTTGTGTCGGTCGGATGAAGCCTATTTTTAGGCGTATCTCAGTTTGTGGGCACGGCGCACAGATACGACGGCGCATATTTAGACTTACGCGGCGTATCTCGGCGTAAGTGCTGTGTGTGTGTGTATATATATATATATATATATATATATATATATATATATATATATATATATATATATATATTTTTTTTAAGCATTACCAAAAATAACAGGAAATAAGACCACAAATTTGAGATTATATATATATATATATATATATATATATATATATATATATATATATATATATATATATCTCTCAAATTTGTGGTCTTATTATTTCCTGTTATTTTTGGTAATGCTTAAAAAATATATATACAGTGATGAAAATAAGTATTTGAACACCCTGCTATTTTGCAAGTTCTCCCACTTGGAAATCATGGAGGGGTCTGAAATTGTTATCGTAGGTGCATGTCCACTGTGAGAGACATAATAAAAAAAAATTTTTTTAACTATTTATTTGTATGATACAGCTGCAAATAAGTATTTGAACACCTGAGAAAATCAATGTTAATATTTGGTACATTAGCCTTTGTTTGCAATTACAGAGGTCAAACGTTTCTTGTAGTTTTTCACCAGGTTTGCACACACTGGAGGAGGGATTTTGGCCCACTCCTCCACACAGATCTTCTCTAGATCAGTCAGGTTTCTGGGCTGTCGCTGAGAAACACGGAGTTTGAGCTCCCTCCAAAGATTCTCTATTGGGTTTAGGTCTGGAGACTGGCTAGGCCACGCCAGAACCTTGATATGCTTCTTACAGAGCCACTCCTTGGTTATCCTGGCTGTGTGCTTCGGGTCATTGTCATGTTGGAAGACCCAGCCTCGACCCATCTTCAAAGCTCTAACTGAGGGAAGGAGGTTGTTGCCCAAAATCTCGCAATACATGGCCCCGGTCATCCTCTCCTTAATACAGTGCAGTCGCCCTGTCCCATGTGCAGAAAAACACCCCCAAAGCATGATGCTACCACCCCCATGCTTCACAGTAGGGATGGTGTTCTTGGGATGGTACTCATCATTCTTCTTCCTCCAAACACGGTTAGTGGAATTATGACCAAAAAGTTCTATTTTGGTCTCATCTGACCACATGACTTTCTCCCATGACTCCTCTGGATCATCCAAATGGTCATTGGCAAACTTAAGACGGGCCTTGACATGTGCTGGTTTAAGCAGGGGAACCTTCCGTGCCATGCATGATTTCAAACCATGACGTCTTAGTGTATTACCAACAGTAACCTTGGAAACGGTGGTCCCAGCTCTTTTCAGGTCATTGACCAGCTCCTCCCGTGTAGTCCTGGGCTGATTTCTCACCTTTCTTAGGATCATTGAGACCCCACGAGGTGAGATTTTGCATGGAGCCCCAGTCCGAGGGAGATTGACAGTCATGTTTAGCTTCTTCCATTTTCTAATGATTGCTCCAACAGTGGACCTTTTTTCACCAAGCTGCTTGGCAATTTCCCCGTAGCCCTTTCCAGCCTTGTGGAGGTGTACAATTTTGTCTCTAGTGTCTTTGGACAGCTCTTTGGTCTTGGCCATGTTAGTAGTTGGATTCTTACTGATTGTATGGGGTGGACAGGTGTCTTTATGCAGCTAATGACCTCAAACAGGTGCATCTAATTTAGGATAATAAATGGAGTGGAGGTGGACATTTTAAAGGCAGACTAACAGGTCTTTGATGGTCAGAATTCTAGCTGATAGACAGGTGTTCAAATACTTATTTGCAGCTGTATCATACAAATAAATAGTTAAAAAATCATAAATTGTGATTTCTGGAATTTTTTTTTTTTATTATGTCTCTCACAGTGGACATGCACCTACGATGACAATTTCAGACCCCTCCATGATTTCCAAGTGGGAGAACTTGCAAAATAGCAGGGTGTTCAAATACTTATTTTCCTCACTATATATATATATATATATATATATATATATATATATATATATATATATTCCTTTTAGACAGATCCGACAGCGAAGGCCTCTAGCAATTCCCAGAGCCTCCCGCTATAATGGGGATATATTATTAGAGGTGATTATGTCAGGATTATAAAATCTCCTGAGCTGAATTAATATTCCCTTATCACGCCGGGTGATATTACCTCAATCAGAGCGGTATTATCCCATGACAATAGACGTACAGGCTGCATTCACTGCGACCTAATCACGGCTTCTCTCGGAAACCTTTTCACTTGCCGGTTCTCACTGCAGCCGCGTGCGATTGTTTCCTCTAAAGCCGATTTTACCAAAAGATCTTTTTCCTTAACAGGATTTCCGTCATGTTCAGGAACACGGAGGCCTTCATTAAGGTAGAGCAGTGTTTTCTTGTTCATGTTCAGGAATAAAATATAAAAATATATATATATTTTTTTTTAATTTTTATTTCAAGTCAGGCAGATTTTCAATCAGACAAAAGGCTACTGCTGTGCCCTATATTTAAAAAGTACCCAGTGTGCTTTGCAGAACCAGTATCATGGGTGTATCTGGTATTAAATGTTTATTTTTTATGATCATTTAAAAAATATAAAAGGGCTCGGTTTACAAACTTTTTTTTTGTTTTTGAAAGAACAGGGAAGGGTTAGAACCTCTGTCAGATGTGTATTGCTTCATCTCTACTGAGAACATTTTTTCTTACCTCCTGCTGTGTCCCTAAGGAGATTCTCAACATGATACAGATAGGAAAAAAAACATGACAAGGGGTTTAACCCCAACTTATTCTAAAAAGGAAAATGTTTTGGGGCAGATCCACAAAAGTATTACGCCGGCGTATCTCTTGATACGCCGCGTAATTTCAAATTTTGCGCGTCGTATCTTTGTTTTGTATCTTCAAAACAAGATACGACGGCATCTCGGCTTGATTCGACAGGCGTACGTCTTAGTACGCCGTCGGATCTAAGCTGCAATTTTTCGGGGCCGCTAGGTGGCGTTTCCGTCGAATTCCGCGTCGAGTAGGCAAATTAGCTAGTTACGGCGATCCACGAACATACGTCCGGCCGGCGCATTGTTTTTATGTCGTTTGCGTTCAGCTATTTACGGCGTATAGTTAAAGCTACTGTTATGAGGCGTACTCAATGTTAAGTATTGCCGTCGTTCCCGCCTCGCATTTTATATTTTTTACGTCGTTTGCGCAAGTCGTTTGGGAATAGGAATTTGCATAGAATGACGTCACCGTCGTAAGCATTGGCTTGTTCCGGTTAAATTTCGAGCATGCGCACTGGGATCCCCCCAGGGACGGCGCATGCGCAGTTAAAAAAAAAAAAACGTTGTTTACGTCGGGTCACGACGTATTTACATAAAACACGCCCCCATTACATCCATTTGAATCCCGCGCCCTTACGCCGCCAAAGATACACTACGCCGCCGTAACTTACGGCGCAAATTCTTTGAGGATTCGAAATAAAAAAAATAAGTTATGGCGACGTAGTGTATCTTAGATACGCTGCGCCCGGAGTACAGATGCGCCGCTGTACGTGGATCTGCCCCTTTGACTTTAGATTCACCTTACTGATAATATTACTAAGGGGCGGATCACACTACTGCGACTTCAAAAATTGCGCGATTTTCCTGCAATTTCAGGGAATTCCAGTCTATAGAGCTGAATTTGCATCGCACATGGATCAAACTCACACAGGACCCTTTTTTAACGCAGCTTAGATTCGCAACGCATTGATGTGAACGGCACTCATGGAAAACTACAGTAGGTGTTTGTGATATTGTGCTTTCAGCACGACAGCGTCGCGCTGATACTCGGCGACAGGGTGCCGAGATCTCGCCGACATCTCACACTCACTGGAATAGTGACAGCACATCCCAGCAAGCGCGTCATAGAAGCGACGGGAGATCCGACTTGGATTCCCGCCAATTCTACACGTGTGCGGCGTTTGTTATGAATCCTGAGGGGGAAGTCCCCGCCGGATTTTAAATAAAAATCCGGCATGGGTCCCCCCCTCAGGAGCATACCGGGCCCTTAGGTCTGTTATGGGTTGTAAGGAGAGCCCCCCTACGCCGAAAAAAACGGCGTAGGGGTCCCCCTACAATCCATACCAGACCCGTATCCAAAGCACGCTACCCGGCCAGCCAGGAAGGGAGTGGGGACGAGCGAGCGCCCCCCCCCCCCTCCTGAGCCGTACCAGGCTGCATGCCCTCAACATGGGGGGGTTGGGTGCTCTGGGGCAGGGGGGCGCACTGCGGCCCCCCCACCTCAGAGCACCCTGTCCCCATGTTGATGAGGACAGGGCCCCTTCCCGACAACCCTGGCCGTTGGTTGTCGGGGTATGCGGGCGGGAGGCTTATCGGAATCTGGGAGCCCCCTTTAATAAGGGGGCCCCCAGATACCGGCCCCCCACCCTAAGTGAATGAGTATGGGGTACATCGTACCCCTACCCATTCACCTGCAAGAAAAGTGGTAAAAACACAAATAAACCACACAGTGTATTAAAATATTTTATTTTTCTGCTCCGGAGGCCGCCCCCTGTCTTCTTTATTAGCTCTTTTACCAGGGGGGGCTTCTTCTTTGACGTCTTCGGGTGGGTGGGGGCCGCCGTCTGGTTCTCTTCCACCGCCGGGGGGGGGTGGCTTTTAAAAAAGCCCCCACCCCCCCGGCGGGTTTCCTCCGGCGTCTTCGGCGGGGCTCTTCTTCTTCCGCTATCCCGACGGGTCTTCTCAACTCTCCGGGGTTCTCCTTCTGTCTTCGCCGCTCTCCGTTGTTGACTCGGCGCACCCCGGTTCTTCGTCTCGCTGTCCGGTGTCTTCTTCCGTGCTGTACGTCTTCTCCTTCCGTGCTGTGATGAGTTCTTCTTCCGTGCTGTGACGTCATGTTCTTCACTTCTCTCCTTCTCCCGATGTTGACTCGCCGGTCCTCCTCGCTGAAATGACGGATGCGCGCCTTGCATCGGACCTATATAGGCCTCACAGTCCCATCATGCTCTGTACCTACCCATGTGATACCTACCCACGTGGTAGGTATCACATGGGTAGGTACAGAGCATGATGGGACTGTGAGGCCTATATAGGTCCGATGCAAGGCGCGCATCCGTCATTTCAGCGAGGAGGACCGGCGAGTCAACATCGGGAGAAGGAGAGAAGTGAAGAACATGACGTCACAGCACGGAAGAAGAACTCATCACAGCACGGAAGGAGAAGACGTACAGCACGGAAGAAGACACCGGACAGCGAGACGAAGAACCAGGGTGCGCCGAGTCGACAACGGAGAGCGGCGAAGACAGAAGGAGAACCCCAGAGAGTTGAGAAGACCCGTCGGGATAGCGGAAGAAGAAGAGCCCCGCCGAAGACGCCGGAGGAAACCAGCCGGGGGGGTGGGCGCTTTTTTAAAAGCCACCCCCCCCGGCGGTGGAAGAGAACCAGACGGCGGCCCCCACCCACCCGAAGACGTCAAAGAAGAAGCCCCCCCTGGTAAAAGAGCTAATAAAGAAGACAGGGGGCGGCCTCCGGAGCAGAAAAATAAAATATTTTAATACACTGTGTGGTTTATTTGTGTTTTTACCACTTTTCTTGCAGGTGAATGGGTAGGGGTACGATGTACCCCATACTCATTCACTTAGGGTGGGGGGCCGGTATCTGGGGGCCCCCTTATTAAAGGGGGCTCCCAGATTCCGATAAGCCTCCCGCCCGCATACCCCGACAACCAACGGCCAGGGTTGTCGGGAAGGGGCCCTGTCCTCATCAACATGGGGACAGGGTGCTCTGAGGTGGGGGGGCCGCAGTGCGCCCCCCCTGCCCCAGAGCACCCAACCCCCCCATGTTGAGGGCATGCAGCCTGGTACGGCTCAGGAGGGGGGGGGGCGCTCGCTCGTCCCCACTCCCTTCCTGGCTGGCCGGGTAGCGTGCTTTGGATACGGGTCTGGTATGGATTGTAGGGGGACCCCCTACGCCGTTTTTTCCGGCGTAGGGGGGCTCTCCTTACAACCCATAACAGACCTAAGGGCCCGGTATGCTCCTGAGGGGGGACCCATGCCGGATTTTTATTTAAAATCCGGCGGGGACTTCCCCTTCAGGATTCATAACAAACGCCGCACACGTGTAGAATTGGCGGGAATCCAAGTCGGATCTCCCGTCGCTTCTATGACGGCTCTGTCTCCATCGCGGCAAGCCAGCTCGGCGCTGGCTCCCGCGATGGGGCTCGTAGGTGCTCAATCTCGCTGAGAAAGAGAGCGAGATTGACACAAAATCGGGTTCACCTACTGTATGTTCGTAAATCGCAAGTTATTTTATTAACATAGTTTTCCATGAGTACAGTTCACATCAATGCGTTGCGAATCTAAGCTGCAATAAAAAAAAGGGTCCTGTGCGAGTTTGATCGATGTGCGATGCAAATTCAGCTCTGTAGACTGGCATTCCCTAAAATCACGGCCGCAAAAATCGCTGTAAAATCGCATGATTTTGAAGTTGCAGTAGTGTGAACCGGCCCTTAGGCCCCTTTCACACAGGCACCTCCACGAATCGGAATCCATTTGATCAAGGGGGGAATCTCTCCTCAGTTCCCCGCCAAGCAGGCGGATGACAGGTCCATGTCCGCTCCGCTATGCAGGGGGATCGGATGGAAACGGACCGCCTGTCCGTTTACATCCAATCCGCCGGACTGATGGGGAATAGGAGCACCATCTTTGTTTTTGGCAGACAGGATAGAATCGGATGGCAGCGTTGTCCGCTAGAGCTGCGCGATTAATCGTTTAAAAAAAAAATGAAAGAAAAAAAAACGTGAAAAAAGCTGTTCTCTGTTAAAAAAAAAAAAAAGCAGGCAAATGTTTATCAACATACCTCATTGCTGAGAGACAGAGAGAACAAATGTAACATTTTGTTCTTTTAGATCAAAAGGGAAGAACTTCTGTCTGCACGTGAGGGCAGTTTAACCACTTACAGGCTAAAGCCTCGTACACACGATCGGATTTCCATCGGACAAATCCGTGGAATTTTGAGCGAAGGGCGTTGGCCGTGAACTTGTTCTGTATACAAACAGCAAAACATTGTTGGCCAACAAACACGAAACTACGTGGTTTTTCAGCTCTTTAGCGCCACCCTTTGGGCAACTTCTGCCAATGTTGTCTCATGGTTAGTATTGGTTCGGAGCATGCGTGTTTGTACTTTGGATTTTTGTTTCCAACGAACTTCTATACACACACGATCGTATAATCCGACAAGACACATTTGTGTTGTCGGAAAATTTGAAAGCATGCTATCCCACATTTGAAATTCCGACAATAATTGTCCGATGGAGTATACAAACGGTCGGATTTTCCGACAAAACCCTTCCGTCACACATTTGTTTTCGGAAAATCCGATAGTGTGTACGGGCCTAAGGCTGGATTCACACCTATGCTGTTTTACTGCTTTTTGCATATTTGCTCTACAGAACGTGTTCCATAGGAAACAATGGGGTAGATTCAAGTAGATTCAAGTACCCGTGATTCACGGAGCAGTAGCTCCGTAAATTGCGTGGGCGCTCCGGCAAAATGCCCGGCGTAAGCGCGCGCAATTTAAATGATCCCGTAGGGGGCGGGAATCATTTAAATTAGGCGCGTTCCCGCGCCGATCGTAGAGCGCATGCTCCGTCGGGAAACTTTCCCGACATGCATTGCGGCAAATGACGTCGCAAGGACGTCATTTGCTTCAAAGTGAACGTGAATGGCGTTCAGCGCCATTCACGATTCACTTACGCAAACTACGTAAAGTTCAAATTTCGCGACGCGGGAACGACGGGTATACGCAACATTGGCTGCCCCTGCTAATAGCAGGGGCAGCCTTACGCAAAAACCGCCGTACGCAAACGACGTAAACTGCGTACGCAGGGCTCGCGTAACGTTGTGAATCGGCGTTAGTATGCAATTTGCATACTATACGCTGAGCACAACGGGAACGCCACCTAGCGGCCATCGCAAGAATGCAGCCTAAGATATGCGGGCATAAGAGCCTTATGCCACGCATATCTTAGGCTGCAGTCGGCGTAACGAGGTTCCTGAATCAGGAGCATTCGTTACGCCGGCGCAAGTAAGCAATTGCGCTGCGTAACTATGGTTACGCAGGCGCAATTGCTCTCTGAATCCGGGCCAATGTTAAATGGATTGTAGTGCAAATCTGCAAAATGCAAAAAGAAGTAAAACTGCATTGGTGTGAATCCAGCCTTAAAGGGGTTGTAAACCTTCATGTTTTTTAACCTTAATGCATCCTCTGCATTAAGGCGAAAAAACACCTTGCAGTTCCTGGCCAGCCCCCGTTCTACTTACCTGAGCTCAGAACCTCCGTGGGGTTGATCCCGCATTGCTTTTCCCCAACTCTTCATTGGATGATTGATAGCAGCGCAGCCATTGGCTCCCGCTGCCGTCAAACAAATCAATGACGTGGGGGGCGGGGCCGACTCATACATTTGGCAGTTATGGCCGCCGAGTGGATCACACGGGAGCGCATTCGCAAGGTAACCCCCTCGGGAGAGAGCTTCCCAGAGGGGGTTAGGTCTTGTGGGGAGGAGCCGCCGTGATGCCCCAAAAGAGGACGTTGGGAGCCACTCTGTGCAAAACAAACTGCACAGTGAAGGCTAGTATGACATGTTTGTTGTTATTTTGTTTTTTTAAAACAGAACCTTTAGTATCCCTTTAAAGGGGTTGTAAAGGTAAAAAAATTATTCCCTAAATAGCTTCCTTTACCTTAGTGCAGTCCTCCTTCACTTGCCTCATCCTTCCATTTTGCTTTTAAATGTCCTTATTTCTTCTGAGAAATCCTCACTTCCCGTTCTTCTGTCTGTAACTACACACAGTAATGCAAGGCTTTCTCCCTGGTGTGGAGAAAGCCTCTTGAGGGGGAGGGGGCGAGCAGGCAAGTCAGGACACTCTACTTTGCAGATAGAGAAAGGAGTTGTGTGTTAGTGGGTGTCCTGACACTCCTGCTCGCCCCCTCCCCCCTCAAGAGGCTTTCTCCACACCAGGGAGAAAGCCTTGCATTACAGACAGAAGAACAGGAAGTGAGGATTTCTCAGAAGAAATAAGGACATTTAAAAGCAAAATGGAAGGATGAGGTAAGTGAAGGAGGACTGCACTAGGGTAAAGGAAGCTATTTAGGGGGAACAAAATCCTTTACAACCCCTTTAAGCCTTTTTCTGGCACTTGCTTACAAGTTAAAATCCGTATTTGTTGCTAGAAAAACTTACTTCGAACCCCCAAACATTATATATTTTAGCAGAGACCCTAAAGAATAAAATGGCGGATGTTGCAACATTTTATGTCACACTGTATTTGTGCAGCAGTCTTTGAAACGCAATTTTTTGGGAAAAAATACACTTCAATAAATAAAAAGAAACTAAACTGCCCTTTTTTTTTATATATATAATGTTTAAGATATTACGCCACAAGAATTGTGATATTTATTCGAAACAAATCACAATTCTCATTTTAGCCAGAATCGTGCAGCTCTAGTGTCCGCTGACATCCAGCGCTCCGTAGAAGAGACTGGAGGTAAAAAAAATGACATGTGGACCTGATCCGACAGCCTGTGTGAAAGGAGCCTTAAAGGGTAACTCCACTTTTGTGTGAAAAAAAAAAAAACTATATACATACATACATACATACATACATACATACATACATATATATATATATATATATATATATATATATATATATATATATATATATATATATATATATATATTATATAGATAGATAGATAGATAGATAGATAGATAGATAGATAGATTACACACCCACTACAGCGATTTCCAGCTTCTTCCAGAGGGATCTCACGGGCCATAGTTACATTGGATCTGTGTAAAAAAATATCCATACCTATAAGTAGGGTTGTCCCGATACCGATACCATTATATGTATCTGGACCGATACCGAGTATTTGCGGGAGTACTTGTACTCCCGCAAATACTCCCGATGCCTAAATAGAATACTTGCGCCGTCGTATATCGCAAAGCCGCCGCCGCGTTAATCACCCTGCGGGGAACATTAGAGTCAGCTTTTGTTTGAATAGCTGTTTTCCCCGCCGCGCATAGACACTCCCCATTGCTCGGGATTGGACAGATCTGTCCAATCGCGAGCAAGGGGGAGTTTCTCTATACACAGCGCGGCAGGGAAAACAGCTTATTCAAACGAAAGCTGACTGTAATGTTCCCCGCGAGGTGATTAACGCGGCGGCGGCATCATTTAGGTACGGGGGACATGGCTGGATATGTGGGGGACATGGCTGCAATATGTTTGGGGACATGGCTGCAATATGTTTGGGGACATGGCTGCAATATGTTTGGGGACATGGCTGCAATATGTTTGGGGACATGGCTGCAATATGTTTGGGGACATGGCTGCATATGTTTGGGGACATGGCTGCAATATGTTTGGGGACATGGCTGCAATATGTTTGGGGACATGGCTGCAATATGTTTGGGGACATGGCTGCATATGTTTGGGGACATGGCTGCATATGTTTGGGGACATGGCTGCATATGTGGGGGACATGGCTGCATATGTGGGGGACATGGCTGCATATGTGGGGGACATGGCTGCATATGTGGGGGACATGGCTGCAATATGTTTGGGGACATGGCTGCATATATGGGGGGGACATGGCTGCATATATGGGGGGGACATGGCTGCATATATGGGGGGGACATGGCTGCATATATGGGGGGGACATGGCTGCATATATGGGGGG
Organism: Rana temporaria; assembly: GCF_905171775.1. Taxonomy (NCBI): domain Eukaryota; kingdom Metazoa; phylum Chordata; class Amphibia; order Anura; family Ranidae; genus Rana; species Rana temporaria. The sequence goes on from NC_053490.1 coordinate 35,630,227, forward strand.
GACATGGCTGCATATATGGGGGGGACATGGCTGCATATGTGGGGGGGACATGGCTGCATATGTGGGGGGACATGGCTGCATATGTGGGGGGACATGGCTGCATATGTGGGGGACATGGCTGCATATGTGGGGGGGGGACATGGCTGCATTTGGGGACACATTTAAAAAAAAGTATCGGTATTCGGTATCGGCGAGTACATAAAAAAAAAGTATCGGTACTCGTACTCGGTCCTAAAAAAGTGGTATCGGGACAACCCTACCTATAAGTCTTTTTTTTCCCTATTCCCCCAGCACAGGTTCTCTTTATATAACTCTATAATAAAGGCTAAAATATTGGAAGATCCCAGCAAGGAGCACGGGGAAATGGAGGTTGTAAGCGGCATAGCCTAAATTTCCCAATTCAAGTAACAAAGACTCGAGTGCCGAGTTCTCAGCATAGCACACAGACGGCGAGTCGTGACAGAAGGACAATGGAGGCTGCGATGGGAACAAGCCATGAAAGAAGCCAGGCACTGACAACTGCCGTCACACATCATCCAAAGCTGCTGCGTTCCCCAAGAACTCCTAGAGATCAGTTTATTAAAAAGGGAAAAAAGAAAAAACGGTCAAATCCTCTTTTGCTGTGGTTGGAAGAGCTAAAAAAAAATTGCGGCGCCGGCTGCAGGGGTCACATGCCAGCGTATGAAGAAATCCTAAAAGCCGTGTGATGAAATGTGTGGCAGCCAGTGGGCCACATAGGGTGCGACAAAGGGGAACTTCACTCTTCTAAATCATCAACTGTTTTTAATCCTTATGCTGCTAGCAGATAGGAAGATATATCATATTTACTTACATATTTACAGTTCAACCAATAAAAGGGGAACAAAAAAATAAAGTATGTAATCCCATGTACCCAATCCTATACCCACAGTTGATCCAAAAGAGGGCAAAAAAAAAAAACCCTAGCAAAGCACAAACTAATTTGCTCCAGCAGGGGAAAGGACTCCTTCCTCACTCCCCTCCGAGAGGCAATCGGATTTTCCCCCGGATCCACTTTACCTATAAATGTTAGTATCCAGTTATATTATATACATTTAGGAAAGTATCCAGGCCTTTTTAAAAGCAATCTACTGAGCTGGCCAGAACCACCTCTGGAGGGAGTCTGTTCCACATTTTCACAGCTCTAACTGTGAAGAAACCTTTCCGTATTTCGAGATCTCTTTTCCTCCAGAGATAAAGAGTGCCCCCTTGTCTTCTGTGGCACACATATAGATGTATGTGAAGCTAGGCTTAGTGTTTCACATACAGTGCAGACACTTCAGGTATGAATTTTGCCCCCCCCCCCATCTGACCATACATTGCATTGGCTCTAGAATGAGGAATAACAGCAAAGATCAAATGTGATGTTTCTGGTTTGTGCGGCGGGTGTGTCCAAATAATAAGGTTGTGGATAGAAGAGACGCCTGGGAGTCTTCATAATTACGTATCACCTCTATTAAGGCAGCTCTGTGACGGGAGGGGGAACCACAACATTCTCCACTCCAAACCACAACCAGGATCCCGGCTTCACCTGACGACACCGCTCAATCCCCACTCTACAAATGTCTGTATTGGTATCCCATGTCAGGCTGAAACAGCTAGTCCATGTCAGTGTACACAGTGCAGTACACCCTCCATACATGTCAGTGTACACAGTGCAGGGCAGTACACCCTCCATAGATGTCAGTGTACACAGTGCAGCACAGTACACCCTCCATACATGTCTGTGTACACAGTGCAGCGCATTACACCCTCCATACATGTCAGTGTACACAGTGCAGAACAGTACACCCTCCATACATGTCTGTGTACACAGTGCAGCACAGTACACCCTCCATACATGTCAGTGTACACAGTGCAGCGCAGTACACCCTCCATACATGTCAGTGTATACAGTGCAGCACAGCACACCCTCCATACATGTCAGTGTACACAGTGCAGCGCAGTACACCCTCCATACATGTCAGTGTACACAGTCATACCTCCCAACCGTCCCGGAAATCACGGGAATGTCCCGCGATTCCCGTTAAATCCCGCGGTCACACGAGCAGTGCTATTGTCCCGGGGTTTCCGCGGCACCCCGCCCCCCCCCCCCGCGCAAAATCCCGCGGTCCTGCGATTGGCAACAAACCCCCTACACGCTCAACAACTCTGATCCGTGGACGCCCCCCCCCCCCCGCTCAACAACTTCGTTTGGGGGGTATGCTCATTTGTCCCTCATTCTGAAGTTGAAAAGTTGGGAGGTATGCACAGTGCAGCGCAGTACACCCTCCATACATGTCAGTGTACACAGTGCAGCACAGTACACCCTCCATACATGTTTAATTAAAAAATAATACAACAGTAAAGTTATCCCCATTTTTTTTAATATTGTGAAAGAAATTGTTACGCCGAGTAAATTGATACCCAACATGTCACTCTTCAAAATTGCGTCCGCTCGTGGAATTCCGACAAACTTTTACCCTTTAAAATCTTCTTCATAGGCGACGTTTAAAAAAATCTACAGGTTGCATGTTTTGAGTTACAGAGGAGGTCTAGGGCTAGAATTACTGCTCTCGCTCTACCAATCGCGGCGATACCTCACATGTGTGGTTTGAACACCGTTTACATATGCGGGCGCTGCTCACGTATGTGTTCGCTTCTGCGCGCAAACTCGTCGGGACGGTGGTGCGTTTTCTGGCTCCTAACTTTTTTAGCTGGCTCCTAGATTCCAAGCAAATTTGTCAAACCCTGGCGTAAGGATCTGTCACTCTAAAAGGGTTGTGGGCGGAGCCATTCACTGATAGGGTGCCAGCATTTAAGTAGCAGCAATGGGTGACAACACTGCAGTGATTTCACAGTAGAAGAAGGAGCGTTGTCACCCTATCAAACAAAGTACTTGTCCAATATTTCTAATGACAGGATCAAAATGTTTCAGAGAGTAAAAAACAAAACAAAAAAAAACAAAAAAAAAAACAAAGCCCCTTCTTACTGGTATGTTCAGTCATCATCATATCTGCGATTTCAAAGTGTGACCACAGGTATACAATCTGATGTGGACACTTGCTATTCAACAGGATTTTGATTAGGTAAAGGCGAATATGAGACCTGATTGGTTCTTTGGCACCTTACTTCTTATGTAAATAAAGAACCAAACAGGTCTGTTTAACAAAGGAATGACGGAAGCTGGCCACACATGTACAATTTTTTATTTATTTATTTGGTTTCGGTTAGCATGAGGAAGGGCGAGACTCTCTGTCTTCATCCCTCTATTTGTCCTGTTTAAGCTCGGTTTTCACTTGTGCGACTTGCGACTGAAAAGTCGCATGACAAGTCGTACCCCATGATTTCCAATGACTACCGTTCATATCTGTGCGACTTCAAAAGTAGTCCCTGCACTACTTTGGTCCCACTTTGATGCGACTTGAGGTCCATAGACCTCAAGAATACACAGGCATTGTTTCAAGTCGTATCAAAATTGTGGCAAAAAAAAATTGCGGTAAAAATCGCTGCAGTTGCAGTGGAAACAGAGCCTTGTTGTTGAAACAAAAAAAAATGATGGGAAATCTAACATTTTAGGGATGTCCCCAGAATAGGAGGTGAGGAGAAATCTTCAAAAATTGACACCAAACCCTGGGGCCACGGTCTTATAGCTGGATTCAGAAAGCTTTACGCCGGCGTATCAGTAGATCCGCCGACGTAACTCTGAATCTACGCCGGCGTAAATTTAAGCGTATTCTGGAAACCAGATACACTTAAATTAGGCTAAGATACGAGCGGCGCAAGTCTCCTACGCCGTCGTATCTTAGGGTGCAATTTTTCCGCTGGCCGCTAGGTGGCGCTTCCGTTGAGTTCGGCGTAGAATATGTAAATGACTAGATACGCCGATTCACGAACGTACATGCGCCCGGCGCATTTTTTTTACGTCGTTGACGTATGGCTTTTTCCGGCGTAAAGTTAGTCGAACAAATAGCTGGCCTAGCCAAAGTTAAGTATGGCCGTCGTTCCCGCGTCGAAATTTGAAATTTTTACGTCGTTTGCGTAAGTCGTCCGTGAATGGGGCTGGACGTAATTTACGTTCACGTCGAAAACCAATACGTTCTTGCGGCGTACTTTGGAGCAATGCACACTGGGATATGTACACGGACGGCGCATGTAAAAAACGTCAATCACGTTGGGTCACCACCCATTTACATAAAACACGCCCCCTCATCCTCATTTGAATTAGGTGCGCTTACGCCGGCCCCATTTACGCTACGCCGCCGTAACTTAGGAGGCAAGTGCTTTGTGAATACAGCACTTGCCTCTCTGACTTACGATGGCGTAGAGTAAATACGATACGCTACGCCGCCGCAAAGATACGCACATGTACCTGAATCTAGCTATTAAAGTAAAACTAAGGTTCCGTTCACACTTGTGTGGCTTGTCGTGCAACTTTGGACACCAAAGTCACGTGACAAGTTGTTTTCCAATGATAACCATTCATAGATGTGCGACTTAAAGTTGCAGCGACTTCAGAGTAGTTCATGCACTACTTTGGTCCGACTTTCATGCAACTTGAGGGCCATATACTTCAATGTTAACACTGAAAAGTTGCATGAAAGTCGTACCTGAATGTTATACAAGGCAACAGTTGTCCATCATCACTGGTCAAAGCCAAAGTCGTATCCAAGTTGCACCCATCCAAAGTTGCGTCAAAGTTGCACTCCAAAGTCGGTGCAACTTTGGAGCGCAATTTTGACGCAACTTTGAATGGATGCAACTTGGATATGACTTTGGCTTTGACCAGTTTTTTCCCCCCATTTTGGATAGAGTTTTGCACCTTTCACACTTGTGCGACTCAGAGTCGCGCAATTTTGATGCCACGTTAAGGAATTCCATGTGTAAACATGAGGTCTACGGACCTCAAATCGCATTAAAGTCGGAGCAAAGTAGTGCAGGGACTACTTTGAAGTCGCTGACATATGAATGATACTCATTGGAAAACATGGGGAACGACTTTTCATGCGACTTTGCAGTCCCAAGTTGCACAAGTGCGAAAGGGGACCAAGGAAGAGTTCTAACCTCAGTTTTTTTTACCATCATGCCACGTACACATGGTCGTTTTTTGTGATGAAATAAAACAACGTTTTTTATCATGAAACAAAACAACGTTTTTCAAACTTCATTTTAAAAAACGATGTTGCCTACACACCATCGTTTTTTCAAAATGCTCTAGCAAAGCGCGGTTACGTTCAGCACGTACGACGGCACTCTGTTCCATTTAAGCTCGCGTCATAACTTTTTTTTTCATCACAAAAAACGACCGTGTGTACGCGGCATTAGTGTTCCATTGGTGAGAGATCTCTTCACTTCCTGTCCCATTGCCAAAACAGGAAGTGAGAGGAAGACCTTCTAAGTGCAGAAATCCCTGGTCGTCACAGGAACTAGTGTCCCTATTGGAAGATTTCCCCTCTATTGCTGTTCTGGGGACAACCCAACATTTGGGCTTTTCTTTTACTTTCAATAACAATGATAAACGGGACTAATAGAGAAGACAAATCTCCCAAACGGCGACACAGGCAGCAAAAAAAAAAAAAAAACTGACAGGGGTCTAGTACCACTCTATTCTATCCAAAACAAGCCTTTAGATATACTTTAACCCTTTAATGCCCTTCAAGAGGTTTCTGATCATGTGATCACCGTGACTGGCGATCACATGATCGGAAAGCTCCGGATCTTGCTGTACCGAGTTTCCTGGTCTGCACACCTGCTGTGACCAGTATGAGGGGCTCCCACCATCCCTGTACCGAGTTCCCGGGTCTGCACACCTGCTGTGACCAGTATGAGGGGCTCCCACCATCCCTGAACCGAGTTTCCAGGTCTGCACACCTGCTGTGACCAGTATGAGGGGCTCCCACCATCCCTGTACCGAGTTCCCTGGTCTGCACACCTTCTGTGACTAGTATGAGAGGCTCCCACCATCCCTGTACCGAGTTCCCAGGTCTGCACACCTGCTGTGACCAGTATGAGGGGCTCCCACCATCCCTGAACCGAGTTTCCAGGTCTGCACACCTGCTGTGACCAGTATGAGGGGCTCCCACCATCCCTGAACCGAGTTTCCAGGTCTGCACACCTGCTGTGACCAGTATGAGGGCCTCCCACCATCCCTGTGCCGAGTTCCCAGGTCTGCACACCTGCTGTGACCAGTATGAGGGCCTCCCACCATCCCTGAACTGAGTTCCCAGGTCTGTACACCTGCCGTGACCAGTATGAGGGGCTCCCACCATCCCTGTACTGAGTTCCCGGGTCTGTACACTTGCTGTGACCAGTATGAGGGGCTCCCACCATCCCTGTACTGAGTTCCCGGGTCTGCACACCTGCTGTGACCAGTATGAGGGGCTCCCACCATCCCTGTACTGAGTTCCCAGGTCTGCACACCTGCTGTGACCAGTATGAGGGCCTCCCACCATCCCTGAACTGAGTTCCCAGGTCTGTACACCTGCCGTGACCAGTATGAGGGGCTCCCACCATCCCTGAACCGAGTTCCCAGGTCTGCACACTTGCTGTGACCAGTATGAGGGGCTCCCACCATCTCTGTGCCGAGTTCCCAGTTCTGCACACCTTCTGTGACCAGTATGAGGGGCTCCCACCATCCCTGTACTGAGTTCCCGGGTCTGTACACTTGCTGTGACCAGTATGAGGGGCTCCCACCATCTCTGTACTGAGTTCCCAGGTCTGCACACCTGCTGTGACCAGTATGAGGGGCTCCCACCATCCCTGTACTGAGTTCCCGGGTCTGCACACCTGCTGTGACCAGTATGAGGGGCTCCCACCATCCCTGTGCTGTGTTCCCTGGTCTGTACACCTGCTGTGACCAGTATAAGGGGCTCCCACCATCCCTGTACTGAGTTCCCGGGTCTGCACACCTGCTGTGACCAGTATAAGGAGCTCCCACCATCCCTGTGCTGTATTCCCAGGTCTGCACACCTGCTGTGACCAGTATGAGGGGCTCCCACCATCCCTGTGCTGAGTTCCCGGGTCTGCACACCTGCTGTGACCATTATGAGGGGCTCCCACCATCCCTGTACTGAGTTGCCAGGTCTGCACACCTGCTGTGACCAGTATGAGGGGCTCCCACCATCCCTGTACTGAGTTCCCGGGTCTGCACACCTGCTGTGACCAGTATGAGGGGCTCCCACCATCCCTGTACTGAGTTCCCAGGTCTGCACACCTGCTGTGACCAGTATGAGGGCCTCCCACCATCCCTGAACCGAGTTCCCAGGTCTGTACACCTGCCGTGACCAGTATGAGGGGCTCCCACCATCCCTGAACCGAGTTCCCAGGTCTGCACACTTGCTGTGACCAGTATGAGGGCCTCCCACCATCCCTGTGCCGAGTTCCCAGTTCTGCACACCTTCTGTGACCAGTATGAGGGGCTCCCACCATCCCTGTACTGAGTTCCCGGGTCTGCACACCTGCTGTGACCAGTATGAGGGGCTCCCACCATCCCTGTGCTGTGTTCCCTGGTCTGTACACTTGCTGTGACCAGTATGAGGGGCTCCCACCATCCCTGTACCGAGTTCCCAGTTCTGCACACCTGCTGTGACCAGTATGAGGGGCTCCCACCATCCCTGAACCGAGTTCCCAGGTCTGCACACCTGCCGTGACCAGTATGAGGGGCTCCCACCATCCCTGTACTGAGTTCCCGGGTCTGAACACCTGTTGTGACCAGTATGAGGGGCTCCCACCATCCCTGTGCTGAGTTCCCTGGTCTGCACACCTGCTGTGACCAGTATAAGGGGCTCCCACCATCCCTGTACTGAGTTCCCGGGTCTGCACACCTGCTGTGACCAGTATAAGGGGCTCCCACCATCCCTGTACTGAGTTCCCGGGTCTGCACACCTGCTGTGACCAGTATGAGGGGCTCCCACCATCCCTGTGCTGAGTTCCCAGGTCTGTACACCTGCTGTGACCAGTATGAGGGGCTCCCACCATCCCTGTACTGAGTTCCCAGGTCTGCACACCTGCTGTGACCAGTATGAGGGGCTCCCACCATCCCTGTACTGAGTTCCCAGGTCTGCACACCTGCTGTGACCAGTATGAGGGGCTCCCACCATCCCTGTACTGAGTTCCCAGGTCTGCACACCTGCTGTGACCAGTATGAGGGCCTCCCACCATCCCTGTGCTGAGTTCCCAGGTCTGCACACCTGCTGTGACCAGTATAAGGGGCTCCCACCATCCCTGAGCTGAGTTCCAGGGTCTGCACACTTGCTGTGACCAGTATGAGGGGCTCCCACCATCCCTGTACTGAGTTCCCGGGTCTGCACACCTGCTGTGACCAGTATGAGGTCCTCCCACCATCCCTGAGCTGTGTTCCCAGGTCTGCACACTTGCTGTGACCAGTATGAGGGGCTCCCACCATCCCTGTACTGAGTTCCCAGGTCTGCACACCTGCTGTGACCAGTATGAGGGGCTCCCACCATCCCTGAACTGAGTTCCCTGGTCTGCACACCTGCTGTGACCATTATGAGGGGCTCCCACCATCCCTGTGCTGAGTTCCCAGGTCTGTACACCTGCTGTGACCAGTATGAGGGGCTCCCACCATCCCTGTGCTGAGTTCCCAGGTCTGTACACCTGCTGTGACCAGTATGAGGGGCTCCCACCATCCCTGAACTGAGTTCCCGGGTCTGCACACCTGCTGTGACCAGTATGAGGGGCTCCCACCATCCCTGTACTGTGTTCCCTGGTCTGTACACTTGCTGTGACCATTATGAGGGGCTCCCACCATCCCTGTACTGTGTTCCCAGGTCTGCACACCTGCTGTGACCAGTATGAGGGGCTCCCACCATCCCTGTGCCGATTTCCCAGGTCTGCACACTGAATTGACATTTCTCAGGATGGGTCTTCTCATGGTTACAACAGTGGACCATACCTGCGTATTCTGCATGTGCATGACCACTTGTAGTCTCCATCAGAAGCCTGTGTGACCAAAGCCGGGTTGTGAAAAGGGGTGGGCAGGAGGGAAAGCTTCCCTGGGCACAATGGTTTATTGAAGGAATGGGGCGCCCTGACCCCAACAAAAAGGGGGGCATCTTTTGCCCTGGGCGTGACAGGTGTGACAACACAGGAGCACAAGTGTGAAACTAGGGACACCCTCTATGAGCACCTTCACATAGACCTTCATGGCAGGATCGCCAGCTATAGTGATTGGGTAAAGAACACCTTTATGGCAAAGCGAAGATCCACTTTTCTTTGCCAGACCTCTACCCCTCTAACACAAATGGTTTTAAGAAAGGGAGCTGGTAAAAAAAAAGAAAGTGGACCTTCCGTTTGCTATGGAATGCCCACCTTGGTCCTCGCAGCACCTGAGCAGCCGTACCATCCAAGCCGAGCTCTTAGGAAGCGTTCAGGACTCGGTTCTCAGATGTTGATCTATAGAAAAAGACCGGCAGCACTGGATATGGAGAGAAAAGGATCGAGAGATTTTGCCGTAGTGCTCCTCTAATCCCAAATTTTACAGCTCAGATACATTGCATGAACATTCGCCCCGACAATCGTTATTATCACCATATGAGTAAGCCGCGGTGGGTGAGATGAAGGGCAGCCATGGAACCTGTTGCACCCAACATCATCCCAACCTTTGCCCATCAGCACCCCCCCCCCCCACAAAAACACCTCCCTCCATTGCTTCATCACCTCTACGTTGCTCTGAGCGGGCCCGTCGCCCCCAGCGTCCTTGTCCTGCACCTCTTCCACGCTGTCCCCTGGCGACACCACTTCCACGCTGTCCCCCATCTCTCGCATGTCCTCCAGCGCAATGGTGAACTGGGCGAGCGTCCTCACCATCTGCAGCATGCGGGGCTCCTTAATGAACGGACAGTCGTCGCTGATGAATTGGGGGGGGGGGGGGGATAAGCAGCACGATTAAAAACAAATCAAAGAAAGAAAAAAACACTCCCCCCCTCCCCAAAATGTAAAGGAACCCTAGAAGAAGAAGCGATGAGGCTGGGGTGCCAGGAGCTGGCAGCGTCTTAGGAGATCACAGCCCGGATGATGCAGCTTGCCTCCTCCTCCTTTGCATGGTGGATGTTTTCCTCCCTCGCTCGCTCACTTGCTCGCTCTCCAGCAGGTGTGCAGCTGTCTGCAGCCTTGTGTGTGCCTTCTGGTGATTAGCAACACAGAGGAGACACTGAGCAGACAGCAGCAGTCGCTGGCAGAGCCGGCCAGGATCAGCAGGGCTGGAGAAGCACGTTAACGCTTTGGCTGGAGGGCTCGGCTGCTGCACAGATCGTTACCTGCACATGGGCAGCGAGCGCCTGCTGCATGATGCTTCATGGGGGCGGGGGGTTTAATCTTGGGTACAAGTAAAAAAAAAAAAAAAAAAACAATTACCTATACATTAGTTTTCTTTTTTGATATGTGGGAACCGCAACCTTTTTTATATACGTACGAACGCGCTGCATTTTTCATTTTTGATAATACGCAGTGCAAAATTTTTGATATGTGCGAATCGTAAAATTTATGTGTGAAAGGCGCAACATTTTTGATATATGCCAAGTTTAACATTTTTGATACGTACGAACGCACGGCATTTTTGATAACGCGAAGCGCAACATTTTTTATATGTTCGATTGCGCAACATTTTTAATACATGCAAAGGGCAACATTTTTGATGCGTGCAAATTAACAACATTTTTGATATGTGCAATTGCGCATTTTTTTTACATGCAAAGTGCGACATTTTTGATATGTGCAAATGCACATTTTTGATTCATTAGCAGCGCACCATTTTTTATACGTGCACAAAATTTTTAATAATGCAAAATGCTAAATTTTTGATCAAATGCGCAAAATTTTTAATACATGCAAAGTGCAGCATTTTTGATGCGTGCGATTGCACAACATTTTTTGATGCGTGCGATTGCACAAATTTTTTTGATGCGTGCGATTGCACAACATTTTTTTGATGCGTGCGATTGCACAACATTTTTTTGATGCGTGCGATTGCACAACATTTTTGATACGTGTGAACGCACAGCATTTTTTAAAATGCAAAGTGCAACATCTTTGATACGTGCAAAGCGCAACATTTTTGATATGTGTGAATGCACATCATTTTTGATAATGCGAAGCGCAAAATTTTGGATACCTGCCAAACGCAACAATTTTGATATGTTCAAATGCGCAACATTTTTAATACATGCAAAGCGCAACATTTTTGATGCGTGCAAATGCACAACATTTTTGATGCGTGCGATTGCACAACATTTTTGATGCGTGTGAATGCACAGCATTTTTGATAATGCAAAGTGCAACATCTTTGATACGTGCGAAGCGCAACAATTTTGATATGTGCAAATGCACATTTTTGATACATGAGAAGCGCAACAATTTTGATATGTGTGAAATGCACACCATTTTTGATACCTACGAATGCGCAACATAATCTCATCAATGAACTAAATTTAGTAAGTGTGTGTTATTTACTGTAATGGGTGTAAGTTTTGGTTACGGCTCTCACTGGCAAAAGCGGCGATCATTATAGCGATTAGAGCTGCACGATTAATCGTCAAGAATCGTTATCGCGATCTTTTTCCCATTGCAATTCCTGACACAGGGTTTCACGATCTTTGACATGAAAATAATTTTCTCTCTGCTCTCAGCCAAAAGTCACAGTCTGGGCAATCTGCCAAGTTTTGAAAACATTCTTTATCAGTGGAAAGTTAAGTCTAAACATTGTATCACATTGACTTCTGTATGTAAATTAGGAACGTTTAACCACTTAAACACCAAACCTTTTTCTGACAGCTCTTTTCAAGTTAAAATCATTATTTTTTTGCTAGAAAATTACTTAGAACCCCCAAACATTATATCATTTTTTAGTAGAGACCCTAGAGAATAAAATGGCGGTTGTTGCAATATTTTATGTTGCACTGTATTTGCGCAGCAGTCTGTTTAAATGCAATTTTTTTTGGGAAAAAATTACTTTAATGAATAAAAAAAAATAAAAAATAGCCAGTAAAAATAGCCCATTTTTTTTCGTATAAATGTAAAAGATTTTACGCCGTGAGAATCGTGAGAGAATCGTGATCTTCATTCTAAGCCAAAAAATCGTGATTCTCATTTTGGCCAGAATCGTGCAGCTCTAATAGCGATATTAATTTAATCAAACTCAGTTTAAAGGGGTTGTAAATCCTCATGTTTTTTTCCTGCCAGTGACCGGCCCCCCCAGCCCTGAAATTTCCCCCGGCGGGGACGCGCTGTCCCTCTGCCCAGGGTTCTCGGCTCTTAATTGGATAGATTGATAGCAGCGCAGCCATTGGCTCCCGCTGCTGTCAATCAAATCCAATGACGCGGGCGCCGGGGCCGAGTCATACATTCGGAGGCTATGGACGTAGGATGATGGACTCAGGAGCGCCCCCGCAAGGTAACCCCCCTGGGAGATCGCTTATACTAGGGGGGTTATCTGATGCGGGGAGGAGCTGCGAGAGCCGCTGAGGGACCCCAGAAGTCGTGTTCGAACTGCACAGTGGAGGCAATTATGACATGTTTATTATTTAAATTTTTTTAATAATCAAAGCTTTACAATCACTTTAAACCAGCTAAATGACATTCCAGGTGTGTCACAACAAAAGGTGTTCAAAGTCTTTTCCTTTAGGCTCCATTCACACTTGGAATTGCGGACAGAATCGCTGAGAAAATAGGACAGAACTCCTCCTACAGATCCTGCGCCTCTCTGTGCACCCTCTCAGCATTCAACAGACTCCGGCAGCTGACTCCAGCCCTCCTCTGATCCTCCTCCAGACCCTGCACTTTCTGCTTCACAGCTCCGCCCCAAAATTCTTCCTGGCAGCACAAGGTAAGGGGGGTGCACTGTGATGTAGGGAGAGTTGGGGGCTCTTGACATCTAATGAATACAGATGTGTTTGCGCTTTCACCTTCTTACATTCCAGCTCTGCCCTGTGCTCAGCTCTACAGGCTGAAAAAAGCCTCGGGTAACACGACTCTCAAGAGAAGAAGTCAGCACTGTCCAACAATAGTTATCCTTTAACAACTTGAGACCCGCGCTATTGACAAAAGACGTCAACAGCGCGGTTCTCAGGTGCCAAGTGGACGTCTTTGGACATCATTTGAAATGCATTACCCGCGCGCGCCACTGGGGGGCGCGCAGCGGGTAACCACTGTGCCGCTGCATCGCTGGGGACCCAATGTGTGTACCTGGCGGCTGCGATGTCCACCGGGTACACGCGATCAGCGGGAACACAGCAGGTGACAGCAGGGACGTGGAGCTCTGTGTGTAAACACAGAGCTCCACGTGCTGTTAGAGGAGAGGAGACCGATCTGTGTCCCTTGTACATAGGGACACAGCATCGGTCACCTCCCCCAGTCACCCCCCTTCCCCCACACAGTTAGAACACACCCAGGATACACATTTAACCCCTTCCTCACCCCCTAGTGGTTAACCCCTTCCCTGCCAGTCACATTTATACAGTAATTAGTGCATTTTTATAGCACTGATCGCTGTATAAACGTGAATAGTCCCAAAATTGTGTCAAAAGTGTCCGATACGTCCGTCGCAATATCGCAGTCCCAATAAAAATCGCAGATCGCCGCCATTACTAGTAAAAAAAAAATAATGAAAAAAAATCATAATTCTGTTCCCCATCTTGTAGGCGCTATAACTTTTGCGCAAACCAGTCGCTTATTGCGATTTTTTTTTTTTTTTTACAAAAATACGTCGAAAAATACGTATCGGCCTTAACTGAGAAAAAAAATAGTTTTTTTTAAAAAAAATTGGGAGATTTATTATAGCAACAAGTAAAAAAAAAATATATTTTTTTTAAATTGTCGCGCTTTTTTTGTTTATAGCGCAAAAAATAAAAACCGCAGAGGTGATCAAATACCACCAAAATAAAGCTCTATTTGTGGGGAAAAAAAAGGACGTCAATTTTGTTTGGGAGCCACGTCGCACGACCGTGCAAATGTCAGTTAAAGCGACGCAGTGCCGGTAAGCAAGTGGTTAAAGTAACCGCCTGTATAACAGCTGTAAATCAGTCAATGCATTTCGGCCGTCGGGTCTTAATCATGGGCACTAAAGCCTGACGGATGAAACGCGTTGCCTGCTTTACCATTGTTATACATGTTTTTGTAATCAAGGATAATCATTGTTGGATGCCATTCCGAGTGCCGACTTCTTCTGTTGTGGCCCTTGACATCTGATGTAAGGGAGGGGGGGGGGGGCTCTTGACATACAGTCTTACAGATACAACCGGCCCTTTGAGTGCAACCATAACGCTGATGCGGACCGCAATAAAATTGAGTTTGACGCTCCTGCTGTAGGATCTGTACAGATAAGCTCATGGAGGAGAGGAACATGCAGCACAAGGAATCAGACGGCTTACAGAAGCATGCGGATAAGAGGAGAGAGCAGCGTGAAAGAAAGTTGAGGTAGCCACTGCACTGCTTCTCCTTTCATGGTCCAATCACAGGATGAAGCTGAGGGAGAGACCTTTAAGTAAAAAAGGAAACCATAGCAGAAAAATATCAGGTCCTTTATCCTGCTAGTCAGGGTTGTCCCTTGCAGTTTTTTTTAAAAATGATCAAGGGGTGTCGTTAGGCACTCCTGCTGTTGTGAAACTACAACTCCCATCATGCCCCTCCCTTTGGGAGTCATGCCTGTGGCTGTCAGAGGTTTGCAATGCCTCATGACAATTGCAGCTTCATCACAGCTGGAGTGCGGAGACTACCTACCTTCAGGGCTGGACTGGGACAAAAATTTGGCCCTGGACTTCATCTAGACCAGCCAACTTTAATTTTGCAAACACGCACAGAATCAGTATATAAACTATACGCATTTGTGAAAAAAAAAAAAGCCTCCCCCTTACATCAGAGCCCCTAGAGAGAACCCATTACATCAGGGTCCCCAGAGAGCCACTCCTTACATCAGGGTCCTCAGAGAGCCTCCCCCTTACACCAGGGTCCCCAAATAGCCCCCCCCCCTTACATCAGGGTCCCCAGAGAGCCTCCCCCTTACATCAGGGTCCCCAGAGAGCCCCTCCTTACATCAGGGTCCCCAGAGAGCCACCCCCCTTGCATCAGGGTCCCCAGAGAGCCTCCCCTTTGCATCAGGGTCCCCAGAGAGCCCCCCACTTACATCAGGGTCCCCAGAGAGCCCTCCCTTACATCAGGGTCCCCAGAGAGCCCCCCACTTACATCAGGGTCCCCAGAGAGCCCTCCCTTACATCAGGGTCCCCAGAGAAACCCCCATTTACATCAGGGTCCCCAGAGAGCCCCCCCACTTACATCAGGGTCCCCAGAGAGCCCTCCCTTACATCAGGGTCCCCAGAGAGCCCCCCTTACATCAGGGTCCCCAGAGAGCCCCCCCCACTTACATCAGGGTCCCCAGAGAGCCCCCCCCCACTTACATCAGGGTCCCCAGAGAGCTGCTCCTTACATCAGGGTACACCAGAGAGAGGGCAGGTAGTGAGAAATGATGTAATCTCTCTGCTGCTTGCGGCTGTACAGTGAGGGTGGAACAGCGGTGATGCAGGGTAGGCGGTAAGAGATAATGTCATCTCTCTGCTCTCTCTCCTGCCCGGCTCTCCCATGCTGCCTGCCCGCTTTCCGGCTCTCCCGTGCTGCCCGCGGCTGGGTCTCTGAGCTATGGGACCCAGATTCGGGGCTATAGCCCCAAAAGCCACCCCCTAGCGACGCCACTGGCTGTCACTGAAACCGACCCACTAAGCCATATCCTCCCTGGGAAACTCCCGGTAGCCCTGATGGCAAGTACATGCCTGGCTACCTCTGTATAACTGGTGCATGCACATTGTATAACTGGTGCCGCATTTCGCCTTCTTAGGTTTTTCATGTGTATCCATTTCTGGGAAGAGCGGAATAGACTCGGGTAAGCATGCACTTAGTCTATGGAAGTTTTCAGTATCTGGCTTGTGTTATTGCTCTCACTAATTAAATTAGTACTGCATAAGGCAGAGCAGCCTCTGCGCAATGTGTAGTTTCTACCTTTCTATGCAGATTTCTAGGAGCGAGACCTCTCTTTGTAAATGTAGAGAGGATCAGACGACATCTCCTTTAAGATGAAATGAGGAGCAGAGCACAGGGGAATTGTATGATGGCTTTGTGTAAGCTGACATTGTCAATCTGCTCTGTCACTGCTTCCTCCTCTATCTGACAAGGCACACCGTGTGTTTCATCAGATAGTGTAGGATGAAGTAGTGATAGATCAGAAAATTATATATACAGTATCTCACAAAAGTAAGTACACCCCTCACATTTTTGTAAATATTTTCTTCTATCTTTTCATGCGACAACACTGAAGAAATGACACTTTGCTACAATGTTGTGTAGTGAGTGTACAGCTTGTATAACAGTGTACATTTGCTGTCCCCTCAAAATAACTCAACACACAGCCATTAATTTCTAAACTGCTGGCAACAAAAGTGAGTACACCCCTAAGTGAAAATGTCCAAATTGGGCCCAAAGTGTAAAAATTTTTTGAGGTCACCATTATTTTCCAGCACTGCCTTAAAGCGGAGGTTCACCCTAATTTACAAGTTCTGCTTCTTAAAAACTTTTGCCATAGTACACTATGTATTCGTTTTTTTTGTTTTTTTTAATCGACCTCCTTACCTTGAAACGAGGCCCTTTTGTGAGCTGTCACTCACTATTCCCCGCGGGACTGGGCGGAGTTTTCCAAAATACCCCATCAGCACTTTGTCTCCTGGGAGCGTCTCCTGAGAATCCCAGGAGACGCGCTGTGTCGAAATCCCGCGTTATCTTGCGGGTCACGTGACGTCAGGCGGGTCATGTGACTTTGCCAGCGTGTCAGCATTCGCCGCATCCCGGAAGAAGAACGAGCTGGGCTTCACAGTGCCCACAGTAAAGATGGTAACGTCCATCTTAGGATTTTATAAAATATCGTTTTCTTGTGATTACCACTGCAGCGGGCTACAAGACTGGGACAGATGAGCGATTACCTACACAAGGTGAGGCCCCATACACACGGGAGGATTTATCCGCGGACACGGTCCAGCGGACCGTTTCCACGGATAAATCCTCTCGAGGATTTCCGCGGATTTCTATGCGATGGCGTGTACACACCATCGCATTGAAATCCGCGCCGAAATCCTCTGGCGATGACGTGTCGCGCCGTCGCCGCGATTATGACGCGGCAACATGCGCGACGCTGTCATATAAGGAATTCCACGCATGCGTCAAATCATTACGACGCATGCGGGGGATCCCTTCGGTGAGTCTATACAGACCAGTGGATCCATCCGTTGGGATGGATTCCAGCAGATGGATTTGTTCTACATGTCAGCAAATATTCGATCTGCTGGAATCCATCCCAGGGGAGATATATCCGCGGAAAAAGATCCGCTGGCGTGTACACACCATAGGATCTATCCGCTGAAACCCATTTGCTGGGATTTATCTGCGGATGGATTCTATGGTGTGTACGGGGCCTAAGAGAGCCAGAAACCTTAAAAAAAAAAAAAAAAAAAATTAAACCTGCAGAACCCCCGCTTTAACCCTCTTGGGCATGGAGGTCACCAGGGCTTTACAGGTTGCCACTGGAGTCCTCTTGCCCTCCTCCATGATGACATCACAGAGCTGGTGGATGTGGGAGACCTTGTATATGGTGACAACTGTGTAGCTTGTCAGTCAATAAAGAAGAAAGCGGTGCTGGATCATCTACATATAAGGTAACAGTGCATGTTTTACTTCTGCCTCCTTCCATACCTCTATCCAATACGTGGCTGTCTGTGGGCGGGTGAGGACTCCTCATTGGACAGTGGGATGGTAGGGGAAGGTAGCAGAGGCCATGAGATCAGAGGAGCCAATTATACGGGAGAGGATCGGCTTGAAATTCTAAATCCACAAATTGGGCAGCCGGACATTACACAATGGTTTTAGTCCAGAACCTTTTTGGTACATGACAGGTCCTCATCGATTCCCCATATAAAAGTCATAGGAATATAGGAGTGGTAGGCGATACATTGTATATATTACAACACTGCATTATAAATACTACAGAATTGGAGAAGGAAGGTCCCCAGCAACCCACATGTCTCCGTGGCCTGGTGTCCCATCGTAGGGAGCGGACAGGGGAGGCTGAGCCACCCAGCTGCCGCCATACAGAGCGGAGTGGAGAAGGAGAACAGAAAGCATGCGGGGTGGGGGGGGGGGACTAGGGATTAAAAATAACACAAGAGCAATTACCCGCCCACCTTCTCTACGGAGAAAAGAAACCTGAACAGCGAAGATCAAAGAGAACAAAAAAAATTTACATGCACTTATTCAACTATGAACAAATGTCAGGAGAGCCATGGCTTAAAGGGAACCTGTCAGATCGGCTGTTTCCTGCCAGAGCCGAGGCTCCCATCCACGGGTACTGGTTGCTGTTGAAGGTCTCTATCTGAGATTGCACAGCTGTGCTCTGCCCCTAGCACTGATCCAGGGAGCTGGCCAATGGGAACCCTCACCAGAGTAGGTTCCTGACCCCTGACGGCCTGCTGCACTGCACTGCCCACAATTTACCAAACCTTGGCTGTCCGCTAGACCTTGCTGCTCCTGCACTTTTCTGATCCTGCACGGTCCCAGTTGCATCTGTCAGCTAGCTCCTGCACATTTGCTGGAGACCTCCAGATGGCGCCAGAAGAGAATCCTGCATGTTTGTACTGCAGCTGCCAGCCCCTGTGCCTCTCCATCACCCCCCTGTGGCACCTGTCACCACTATCAGCAAAAAAAAACTTACAACATTGATCATCATATACAAGACCGTGACGGATATCTGTTAAAGGGGTGTTCCAGTCATTTTTTATGTTTATTAAAAGTCAGCAGCTACAAAAAGTGTAGCTGCTGGCTTTTAATAAGCAGCCACTCACCTGCTCCACGTTCCAGCGACCAGCCGGCCGGGGCTCCGCTTCGCTCCTCCTCCCCCCCCCTCTCTCTGGGCGGCGTCTTCATTCCAAGTGTGGGCACCCGGCCGTGACAGCTTTCGGCTTCGCGAGCGTCACTGCGCATGAGCGAGCGGCGCTGCGCCATCCAATTGGACAGGCGATCGCCTGGGACCTGTCACGTGTCCCAGGCGATCGCCTACAGGGAGGGGCTGCAGAAAGGCGATTAGGCTATTTGCCTTAGCAGCCCCTCGGCGGAAGGAGGAAGTGGGACAGGAAGTCCCACTCCTCCTGAAGCCCCCACTCCCCCCCAAAAAAAATTACATGCCAAATGTGGCATGTAAGGGGGCGAGGAGTGGATTAAACTTTTGGGTGGAACTCCGCTTTAAGCTTTTAGACAGACTAATTGCACTTAGAGCTCCCCCTAGTGTCTAACCTACACATTTCTATATTTCATTTAATTATTATTTTTATTATCATTATTATTATACACGATTTATATAGCGCCAACAGTTTACGCAGCACTTCAAAATATAAAAGGTAGACAATACAGTTATTATACAATAAAAGACAAGAGGATTAAGAGGGCCCTGCTCAGAAGATCTAATAGGGTAGAAATGAAAAAAAAAGGGGGGAGATGGGTACGCTTTTAAAATATGAAAGTCAGGTGAAAGAAAAAAAAATGTTATAGTAGACACTACAATATGCGATTATGGAAAATATATTATGCTTTTTAGGGCCAGTTCACACCACATGCAGTCCTGTGGGGGTTTATGTGAAAAAAAAGTAAAAAAATAAATAAAAAATGCTGCATTTTTTTCTGCACTGGACTTTAACACAGTAAAATGCATAAAAAATGCACCAAAAACTCACTGGAAAACACATGTCCTTATGTGAGGTTAAGAAAGGAGGGGGGATGCACTGGACCGCGTCAAAAACACACTGGATTGCATCAAAAACGTGTGTGCAGAAAAGCATCCGCATGCATTCCAGGTGCTTTTTTACTTTTTTTTCCCTGGTATTTTTTTCACTGTACTGGGGTCCGATGCGTTTTTGATGCATTGCAGTGCATTCCGGTGTGTTTTTGATGCTTTTTACCGCATTTCAGTACAGTCCAGTGCAGGGAAAATGCAGCATGTCCTAGTTCTTTTTACTGGAATGCACTGGAACTGATTGACAATGATCATACAACGTCCTCTCATTCTCAGTGTGCAGTGCGGTGATTGTTGGTGTGCCGTGTCCCTGGGACACAATGCATCACCGATCACGGTAAAGAGCTTATGACGTATGCTCTTTACCATGTGATCAGCTGTGTCCAATCACAGCTCATCACAGTGTAAACAGGAGGAGAGCCGGTAATCTGCATTCCTCAGCAGGGACATCTGCACTGATAATGAGGGCACTGATCGTCAGTGTCCTGATGATCAGTGCAGCCCCAAAAGTGCCCACCAGTGCTGACTGTCAGTGCCCATTAGTGCCACCTATCAGTGCCCAACAGTACCACCTATCAGTGCCTATTTGTGTCCATCAGTAGAGCCTATTAGTGCCCGTCAGTGTCACCTATCAGTGCCTATCATTGCCACCTATCCTTGCTGCCTATCAGTGCCCATTAGTGCTGCATATTAGGCTCCATTCACACCTAGGTGTTTTAACGCCTGAAGCCCGACGCTATTGCAGCCTAAAATACGCTGGAGGGGTGATTTAACATTGTTCTCTATGGAGATGGTTCACATCTCCATGCCGAACACCGAAACGCTGTACGCCTGAAGCTCAAAACAAGTCCCGGACCCTTTTTTTCAGGCGGCTTCGGCGTTCGGCATAGCCGACAATGTGTAAATCACCCTTCCAGCAAAAACAAGGTTAAAAATCGCCGCGCTAAGGTGTGGATGCAGCCTTAGAGAAAAGGGAAACTGCTGCTCCAGGTGAGTGCACTAAGCAATCAGTGTCCTCTCAGAAGCGTGGGTGCAGGCAATGCACGGAGCGAAGACTGGAGAAAACATTAGTGCCTCCTCATCAGTGCCCATCAGTGCTGCATATCAGTGCTGCAAATTAGTGCCCATCAGTGCTGCATATCAGTGCCGCCTATCAGTGCACCCTATCCTTGCCCATCAGTCCTGAATATTAGTGCCTCCTCATCAGTGCCCATCAGTGCTGCAAATTAGTGCCCATCATTGCCCCCTATCTCTACCACCTATCCATGCCCATCAGTTCTGCATATTAGTGCCTCCTCATCAGTGCCCATTAGTGCCATCTCATCAGTGAAAGAGAAAAATTGCTTATTTACTAAATGTTATAACAGAAACTAAGAAAAACTTTTTTTTCAACATTTTCTGTCTTATTTTCATTTGTTCAGCAAAAAAATAAGAAACCACAGTGGTCATTAAATACCACCAAAAGAAAGCTCTATCCATCTCAAAAAAAAATATATAAAAATGTCATTTGGGTACAATGTAGCATGACCGCGCAATTGTCATTCAAAGTGTCAGAGCGCCGAAAGCTGAAAACTGGCCTGGGCAGGAAAGGGGGTGAAAGTGCCCAGTAGGCAAGTGGTTAACAAACTTGGTATTTAAAATCACTTTACCATTCCTGTCTATCACCCCAATGCAAGATCTACCCGACCCCCACCCACCACCTCCTGGAAATTTGCATGGCAGCTGGTTTCGGCTGCTCAGGTACAGAGCACTGCATTATGGGAGATCTGAGATGCCAGCAGGGATCAGGGGGGCTGCATTGTGCATTGGGGATGTGCATGAGATTTGGTGATGACCGTTTTCCTTTGCCTTTTAATCAGGGCCACCATCAGGGGGGTACAGGCAGTACACCTGCAAGGGCCCCAGGTGGCAACCCCCTCTTTTTATTTATTTTTTATAAAAAACACACACACATATATATATATATATATATATTTTTATTTATATATATATATATATATATATATATATATATATATATATATATATATATATATATATATATATATATATATATATATTTTTTTTTTTTATTAAAGGGACAATTTTTTTTATTTTTTTTTAAGAGGTCCGGAGGCCCCCAGGGCCCTGGATGGCCCCTTTTTTTAAAATATATATTTATTTTATTAAATGGCCATTTTTTTTATTTGTTTAGGGGTCCAGAGATCCCCAGGGCCCTGGATGACAACCCCCCTTTTTTTTTAATAAAAAAAATAATTGTTTTATATATTTTTTTACTTCTTTTATTTTTTATTTTTATATATATTTTTTTATAAATGTTTATTTATTCTTTATATTTTTTTTAATTTATTTTTTATTAAAGGGCCCAGGGGTTTCTTTTTTTTTAATTATTATTAAAGGGCCCAGAGGTCCCCAGGGCCCTCAGATGGCAACCCCCCTTTTTTTATATATATTTTTCTTTATTTCTCCTTTTTTTTTCCAATTCGCGGCAGCCCCCCCCGCTTCTCAATTTCAGGCGGCAGCACCCCCCCCCCGGTTCTCTGCTTCAGGAGGGCCCATGCCTGAAGCTGTGTAAGGGGCCCCATAATTCCTGATGTCGGCCCTGTTTTTAATGCATCTCAGGTCCTCAGGGGTTAACACACAATGATAGGACAGCGCGGTCTTGGTCCTTTTAAACTCAGCATTATTCGACCATTGACTATTGCCAGGGGTGACCAGCGGCCCATGCCGATGATTACAGAGCTTCAAGACATTCTGTGTTCTATAAATGGTGATCTGGCTGCCCTTATTCCATTTAACAATGACTTCCACCTCCTAGCTGAACAGAAAAAATATCAATGACATTTAATGGACAATTCCCAACAAGCCTGGCTCAAATGCAACAGCAGAGACCCCTAGTGGACACTTTCTGCATAACCTGGGACTATACTTTTGTATTAACCCAAAAACAAACAAAAAAAACATTTATTATTATTATTATTATTATTCTTTTGGCTTGTTTTCAGACAGTAAGCTTGTTATTTTTCAATTTCCTTTAACAGACCAAAGCTGTCCAGCAAAAGTGTCTGTTAGAACTGACAGGGCTGCTTTTATTCATTTAGGGAAAACCTTTACCCCAACAGAAAAACATAATTTTTTTTTTTAATATGCCGTATGCTTACAAATTTTTCTAAAAAGTATTTCCCGATTTAAAAAGTGAAAAAAAAAAGAAGCTATTGGTGTAACTGCTTAACCACTTGAGTTCCGGACCTTTAGGCAGCTAAAGGACCAGGCCCCTTTTTGCGATTCGGCACTGCATCGCTTTAAAGCGGAGTTCCAACCACAATTAGCATTTTTTAAATGTATGTCCTTTCATTCTGCGTTTTTATAATATAAATCCGGTCACTTACTATTTTACAATCCGCCGCCGCTCCGCATAGATATTCAAAAAAGATAGTTTATAAAACTATATCTACACCGTTGTCATTTTGCTTGTGGGCATTGTGAAGCCTACAGGCACTTACTTCCTGGAAGTCTTGGATGGGGAGTGATAATTGGACAGCGCACTGCATCTTGGGAAATGATGACACACATTTCCCAGGAGCATTAGAGGGAGATGATGTCAGAATCCTAGGTGATTTCAAAGGCAGATTTCGTGGGACCGCATAGCAACAGGCATTTCCAGATGAGTAAAAAAAAAAACTTATTTTTTTCCTTTTTTAGTCGTAAGCTATAGTTTAAAGCAAAATTGTTTTTTTGATGGAACCTCCACTTTAACTGACAATTGCGCTGTCGTGCGAAGTGGCTCCCAAACAAAATTGGCGTCCTTTTTTTCCCCCACAAATAGAGCTTTCTTTTGGTGGTATTTGATCACCTCTGCGGTTTTTATTTTTTGCGCTATAAACAAAAATAGAGCGACAATTTTGAAAAAAATTCAATATTTTTTACTTTTTGCTATAATAAATATCCCCCAAAAATATATAAAAAAAAACTATTTTTTTCCCTCAGTTTAGGCCGATACGTATTCTTCTACCTATTTTTGGTAAAAAAAAAATCGCAATAAGCGTTTATCAATTGGTTTGCGCAAAATTTATAGCGTTTACAAAATAGAGGATAGTTTTATTGCATTTTTATAAAAAAACTTTTTTACTACTAACTTTTTTACTACTAACGATCAGTGATTTTTTTCATGACTGCGACATCATGACTGCGACTGCGACACGTCGGACAATTTTGACCCATTTTTGGGACCATTGTCATTTTCACAGCAAAAAATGCATTTAAAATGAATTGTTTACTGTGAAAATGACAATTGCAGTTTGGGAGTTAACCACAAGGGGGCGCTGAAGGGGTTAAGTGTGACCTCATCTGTGTTTCTAACTGTAGGGGGGTGTGGCTGTAGGTGTGACGTCATTGATTGTGTTTCCCTATAAAAGGGATCACACGATCGATGACGGCACCACAGTGAAGATCGGGGAAGCTGTGTTTACACACCTGTCTCCCTGTTCTTCAGCTCCGGGGACCGATCGCGGGACTCCAGCAGCGATCGGGTCCGCGAGTCCCGCGGCAGCGGTCACGGCGACCCACGGCTGGGCATTATACAATCACGTACAGGTACGTGATTGTGTCCAGCCGTGCCATTCTGCCGACGTAAATCGGCGTTAGGCGGTCCTTAAGTGGTTAAAAAGTGTAAGGCTCCATTCACACTTGTGCCATGCGACTCTAAAGTCACAAGTCAAGGCGCACCACCCCATGCTTTTCAATGACGACCGGTCAAACATGTGCGACTCAAAGTCACAGCGACGTTGAAAAAGGTTCCTGCGCTACTTTGGTCCAACTTTCATGCAACTTGAGTGCCAAAGGCTGCGATGTGAACCCTCAAAAGTCGCACCTATTGTGAATTGGATGCGGCTTCCCCACATTTAATTTGCAACAGCAGGAGATTTTGACCGGCTCTCTATGGAGCTAGTTCACATATCTCCGTTGCGGCACTGGTGCGAATTTTCACAGGAGCCCTGTGCGTCTTTCGGTCCATTTCGGGTCAGAATTCAGGCATCTGAATCGAGGACCCCTGCTGGGAGCCGCATGCAAAGATAGTGTGAACCAAGCCTGAATGGTAAAGATGTGACAGTTATGCAACAGTTGTCCATTATCATTGGTCAAAGTCGCATCCAAGTCACACCCATCTATATGCTTTACTTTGTTAGTCAAGTAGATCTAAATCTTTAGAGCATATGCCTGCAAACTCCTGAAAAAGCCCTAGGGGCAGATCCACAGAGAGAGTAGATACGCCGGCGTACTTTCAAATTTCCCACGTCGTATCGTTGTTTTGAATCCTCAAAACAAGATACGACGGCATCTGGGTTAGATCCGACAGGGGTACGTCTTCGTACGCCTTCGGATCTAAGATGCAATTCTTCGGCGTCCGCTGGGTGGCGTTCCTGTCGTTTTCCGCGTCGAGTATGCAAATTAGCTATTTCCGACGATCCACGAACGTACGAGCGGCCGTCGCATTCTTTTACGTCGTCTCTAGTCGGCTTTTTCCGGCGTATACGGTAGTTAAAGGGGTCTCCAAAATTTCTAAACAAAGGGCCAGTTTACTGTCCCTTAGACTTTAGGGGGATCAGAGAGTCCCAGCATCAGTGAAAGTAAACAATCCCTCATCATTAGTGCTATTGGGAGGAATTGGGACCCATCGCTGGTGTCATTGGGAGGAATTGGGACCCATTGCTGGTGTCATTGGGAGGAATTGGGACCCATCGCTGGTGTCATTGGGAGGAATTGGGACCCATCGCTGGTGTCATTGGGAGGAATTGGGACCCATCGCTGGTGTCATTGGGAGGAATTGTGACCCATCGCTGGTGTCATTGGAGGAAATTGTGACCCATCACTGGAGTCATTGGAGGGAATTGTGACCCATCGCTGGTGTCATTGGGAGGAATTGTGACCCATCGCTGGTGTCATTGGGAGGAATTGGGACCCATCGCTGGTGTCATTGGGAGGAATTGGGACCCATCGCTGGTGTCATTGGGAGGAATTGGGACCCATCGCTGGTGTCATTGGGAGGAATTGGGACCCATCGCTGGTGTCATTGGGAGGAATTGGGACCCATCGCTGGTGTCATTGGGAGGAATTGTGACCCATCACTGGTGTCATTGGGAGGAATTGTGACCCATCGCAGGTGTCATTGGGAGGAATTGTGACCCATCGCAGGTGTCATTGGGAGGAATTGTGACCCATCGCAGGTGTCATTGGGAGGAATTGTGACCCATCGCTGGTGTCATTGGGAGGAATTGTGACCCATCGCTGGTGTCATTGGGAGGAATTGTGACCCATCGCTGGTGTCATTGGGAGGAATTGTGACCCATCGCTGGTGTCAGTGGGAGGAATTGTGACCCATCGCTGGTGTCATTGGAGGAAATTGTGACCCATCACTGGAGTCATTGGAGGGAATTGTGACCCATCGCGGGTGTCATTGGAAGGAATTGTGACCCATCGCTGGTGTCATTGGGAGGAATTGTGACCCATCGCTGGTGTCATTGGGAGGAATTGTGACCCATCGCTGGTGTCATTGGGAGAAATTGTGACCCATCGCTGGTGTCATTGGGAGGAATTGTGACCCATCCCTGGTGTCATTGGGAGGAATTGTGACCCATCGCTGGTGTCATTGGGAGGAATTGTGACCCATCGCTGGTGTCATTGGGAGGAATTGTGACCCATCGCTGGTGTCATTGGGAGGAATTGTGACCCATCGCTGGTGTCATTGGGAGGAATTGTGACCCATCGCTGGTGTCATTGGAAGGAATTGTGACCCATCGCTGGTGTCATTGGAAGGAATTGTGACCCATCGCTGGTGTCATTGGAAGGAATTGTGACCCATCGCTGGTGTCATTGGAAGGAATTGTGACCCATCGCTGGTGTCATTGGGAGAAATTGTGACCCATCGCTGGTGTCATTGGGAGGAATTGTGACCCATCTCTGGTGTCATTGGAAGGAATTGTGACCCATCGCTGATGTCATTGGGAGGAATTGTGACCCATCACTGGTGTCATTGGAAGGACTTGTGACCCATCACTGGTGTCATTGGGCCCCATTGTTGGTGCCATTAAGGAACTGTGCCCCATGGTTAATTTAATTGGTAAGAATTGTGCCCTATTGTTGGTGTCATTGGGATGAATTGTACCTTTCATTGGTATCAGTGAATTAAACAGTGCCCCAAGGGCCAAATAAAAGCAAGCAAAAGACCACATCTGGCCTTAGGGCCGCAGTTTGGGGACCACCGCTTTAATAGAAAGGGTTGTATCTGTTAAACGACTACCGCATTATAAATTAAATCAGGTCTCAGTTAAGCCTCAAATGTTATTGAGTCTCGTAGTGGAGCTGACATTGGCCAGCAGGCAGTCAGAAGGGACAGCAGCTGATATGAGAAAGGTCTGGATGGGGTCAGAGGAATGCTTATCTCAGAAAGCACTGTTGATCTCCGAGGGACTGCACAGGATCCCATATGGCCAGTGGCAGGGACCAAGGTTAGAACTTGTTCTCACTAAGACGCTATGGTCTGGCCCACAAACTCAAATGAGATTGTTAACAAAATGTGGTCAGAGGAAATTAAAGAGCAGAGTCTCAACTGGGAAAGTCTTTGGACATGCAGCTACCAATAGGAGCTGCAAACACGTTACACAGATGAAAAGATTTCCATGAAAATTTTACCCAAATTTCTACTTTAGTAATATATGCCCTACATAGGACATCCTTCACATTCTACGTTTGCTGTTTATTTTTTTCATTTTTTGCAAATGTTTATATTTTAAAATACTTTTTAATTTAATTTATTTTTCCACTGAGCCCCTTTGTGGTAGCAAGAAAGGTAACAAGTTCCCATTGTGGTCATTTTGGATCTGGATCACTCTCAAGGTACAAAAAGATGAGAGCTTACAAAGAAAAGAAGAAAGAATGCGGGCGAGTCTTTCCTGTATAGTATTATATTACAAAATCTATGCAAAAGAAACAAAGCAATAACTCACATCTGGTAAGGTTGTGGGTGACCACGTAGGTGGTGGTGTGGGCAACCTGAGCTATCCTCTTGTGGAGAATATTTCTGGCTGCACACAAGTCTTGTAGGGAGCTGTGGGGTGGCCTAAATCTAGTTCTTCTTGTATAATCTCAGAGTGGTTACATATAGCTAGATTCAGTAAGAGTTAGGCCGGCGTATCAGTAGATACGCCGACCTAAGTTTAAGTGTATTCTCAAACAGAGATACACTTAAACCTATCTAAGATAGGACGGCTTGTGCAATATTTAGGCTGGCCTGCTAGGTGGCGCTTCCATTGCGGTCGGCGTAGAATATGTAAATCACTAGATATGCCTATTCACGAACGTACGCCCGGCCGACGCAGTACAGATACGCCGTTTACGTAACGCATTATCAGGCCTAAAGATATTCCATCAAATAGGTGGAATAGTAATGTTAAAGTATGGCCGCCGTTCCCGCGTCGAAATTCGAAAATTTTACGTCGTTTGCGCAAGTCGTCCGTGAATAGGGATTTACGTAATTTACGTCCACAATCACGTCAGGTCAAGCCCCATTAACATAAAACACGCCCCCTCAGCTAAATTTGAATTAGGCGCCATTACGCCCGCCCGATTTACGATACGCCGCCGTAACTTAGCAGGCAAGTACTTTGTGAATCATGTACTTGCCTCGCTAACTTACGGTGGCGTAGTGTAAACACGATACGCTACCCTGCCGCAAAGTTAGGACGCCCTCTCTGAATCTAGCTAACAATGTGTAAGGGTAGCGTAAAAACCCTGTCAGTAGGCAGAGGTGTAGATAGGTGCCGTCTACTTTCTCCACAACAGGTGGCGCTTAACAGCAGCGGCATTGCAGGGGGAGTGGAAGTCAAGAGGAACATGGTTTCTTTATGGTTTCCTGGGTCACTGGGGAAACTATCTAATTGGATGCTGCCACCCCACGTGACTCTGGCAGGCATCTTGAGTCAGGCAGAGCCTATTTAAGGCCCTGGCTCCAAGCTTGGCATGCATTTTGCATGTGGTTATTGTAGGGACAGGTCACCCGTTTGACAGGGACAGGTTTCAGACGAGTAGGGAAAGGATAGGGACACATCTTCCTTCCTGGAAATCACCCCATTTGGGTTCGGACCGGCCAGGCCGCATTCCACCCCTCAAGACAGATGCTGTTGGCACATGTGAGGCATGCTCTGCTACACATTGCTGTTACATGCCGTGGGCGTTCCTGGCCGGGTGCCTTCCCGCCGGGGTTGTTGTGAATGTGAATTAATGGATTCTGCATTTATACAAATCCTGTTCTCTGCAACCGGACTCTGTGTGTTTACTGCCGCCGCACCTCACCAAAAAGTCAACAGTAATAATCATACCCACGTGAACTTCGACTTCTTAAAAAATGTAAGTCTTTTGGACATCATATAAAGTGTTTTGTGACTATGATGTGCAGAACAGCAGAACACTTAATGGAGTGCAAGAATGTAAGCCTGCTGCTGTGCGCTCCGCTACCTGTTTTTTCAGTATTATTACACATTATCAACTAGTAGATTGCACTGGGCAGGTGACAGGTTCTCTTTAAGGAAACATCCAGGGTCTATTACACCCCTGATGTCTCCCAGGTACTCTGCCCTAACAGATCAAGCAGGACTTGTGCTTGATCTGCTTCCCTTCCTGGCCAGGCTGGCTGGTGAGACAGCTCTGAACCTGGAAGTGCTCAGAGGTGAACACTTTTGCAATTACTCCATAGGAAGTGGGAGTCAGTGTATAGATTTTCGTTTTTAATTTCGATCCTCCTCCTTCAGCCATCATAAACACTCTCAGGAGCTACAGCAGAGCTTGTAGACCCTTTGGAAGTATTTTGGGTGAGGGCACACATCACCACCCTGTAGAAGTGGTCGCGTGGCTTTAGGGCTCTTGCACACAGCCAGAATTTACAGGGAGTACAGGGTAAAATACTGCTGTAATTATGGCACCCGGGAGCCACAGCTGCAGCATATGTTTGCCTATAGGAATGCATTACAAAACATGCCATGCACACCTATAACTGGCACCACCAGCATTTACTCGCATGCACATCTTGCTAAATGTAAACTTTTATGTATGGTTATGTGTGTATAGGAGTGCACAGCATTTTCTATACTACATTCCTGTAGGTAAAACAATGCTGCAGCTGTGGCTCCCAGTCACCACAACTCCATAGCTCCCAACTGTCCCTGATTTGGAGGGACTGTCCCCGATTCGGAGCAATGTCCCTCTGTACCTCGTTCCTCCTCATTTGTCCCTCATTTTGGTCTGATCTATATAATTGCATAAAAAATTTACTTTATCTATCAAAAAGTGTTTTCCAGCACTAAACCTTTTGTCCGATTTCTAATATGCTGCATTTGTAAATTCCAAAAGCCAATATCAAGGAATAGTAGTGGTAAAAAAAAGCACTTGTGGGTTTAGCCAAATCTTGTTTTTTTTTTTTTGTACAATTCTCCTTTAAAAGGGGCGTGGCAAGGGGTGTGTCCTATGCCTGCACACTTTTGCCGATAGGTGTCCCTCATTCCCATCTCAAAAGGTTGGGAGGTGTGCAACTACAGATGTATTTTACCCTCTATGCCAGGGATGGCCAACCAGTGGCCTAGGGGCCACATGTGGCCCATGGAGCCCTCTGATGTGGCCCTTGACCTCCTGCTCCTAAATGGTGGGTTGGAAAGCCCAGATCACAGGTTGCCGACCCGCCATACCACAGCATCAGTGTTGTGAATGAATCTGGTGGTAGATGAAGAAAGTGGCTGCGTAGCAGAGCCCCATAAGCCGATGCTTCCTCTACAGCGCCGGCTTTTGCCACAGGCGGAGTCTATGGCAAATTTCAGCTAACGCGCAGAATAGATACAGGTGCACTACGCTGCACCCGCGGTGTGAGCAAACCACAGAACATCAGTGTGAAAGAAGTCTTAGGCCCTTTTCACAAGATCAGCCTGACCAAATGGGACCCTCAATTCACCTGTAAAGAGCGACAGATGTCTGTTTTTCGCCCACCAACCTCCAATCCGAAAACAGAAGGGAGTTCGTACCCTTTTGTCTGGGCGGATCGGAGGGCCATAGCGTAGACGTGACCTGTCATCCGCCTGCTCTGCTCATTGTGGCCCTTGACTGGTTGCCAAGTTAGTTAAGTGGCCCTCGCTTTTCAAAAGGTTGGACACCCCTGCTCTATGCCCATACACTGTAACTACAGCCATGTGCAAGAGCCCTTACAGCCACCCAGGTACCATGTCTGCATTACAGCCAGGAGACTACTGTACAGTTTTAAGACAAACTTGTAAACTTTCAATGCCAAGATGTGTGGGATACATCATTGGCAGGAAAATGATTAAAGAAGTTTCCAATCGGAGATAAAAAAAGACTTCAGTTCACGTGCTGGCAAAAAAAAAAAAGCATGCTGATAGGAGAAGAAAGCAAAGTGACAGAGAGATTAGCTCATCACTGTGCTACTTCTCTTTTACCTGTCCAGTCAGAGACTGAGCGGTTCTAGGACCAACTAGGCTCAGAGGACGTGGATTGAATGATGCTGGCCAGTGGCAGAAAAGGTGCTACGGAGGAAATCTCTGGACCGAAATTGAATGTTGTAACCTGGTTTAGCCGTTTTATCTTTTAACTATTCATTTATATCTTGTTATTATTGGCTGGAGTTGTGCTTTA
The DNA here is from genome assembly GCF_905171775.1 of Rana temporaria. Classification (NCBI taxonomy): domain Eukaryota; kingdom Metazoa; phylum Chordata; class Amphibia; order Anura; family Ranidae; genus Rana; species Rana temporaria. Next base: position 35,661,743 of record NC_053490.1, read on the forward strand.
AATCCAGATACATAGCTTATTTATAATGACTGTAGCTGTAAGAAAGTTTTTACTTTTAAACTGAATTATGCAAGAAAGCCCCCCCCCCCCCACTTTCCATATGTCAGTGGTGCAGCCCGAAGAATACCAACATGCTATCATTTGTATATTTTACCAACTGAGTCTGGAAAAGTCATTGGGAGCTGTGTTTGCTGTAACGGTGCCAAGTCTGTCCGCAACCAAAGGGAACGGGGCCCATTTATAACAGGAGGCCGCGCTGGTTATCGCCGCTTGTTGGGGGGTCCTGGCTGGATCTAAACCGGTTCTAGTATAATGAAGTGATGGGCATATACATCTGTCAAATAGCACAAGGACAACAAGAACATTCTTCCACACTTAGCTCAGTATATATATATATATATACACACACACACACACACTGAATATATACTGTACAATATCTATCTCATATATATATATACACACATGCACACACACACACACACTATTAGGTGGATTCAGGTACAGTTACGCCGTCGTAACTCCGAATCTACGCCGGCGTAAATTTAAGCGTATTCTGGAAACCAGTGGGTAGATTCAGGTAGGGGCGCCTAAGAATAGGTCGGCGTAGCCTAGCGTGTTTACACTACGCCACCTTAAGTAAGAGAGGAAAGTACATGATTCAGAAAGCACTTACCTCCTTACTTAGTGCGGCGTAGTGTAAACACGGCGAGCGTAAGGGCGCCTAATTCAAATGGGTTGGGGGGGCGTGTTTAATGCAAATGAGGCTTGACCTCACGTTTTTTGACTTTTTTATTCTCACTGCGCATGCGCCGGGCGCCTACATTTCCCAGGGCGCATTGCGGCTAAGTACGCCGTACGGGCCTATTGATTTTGACGCGGACGTATACGACGTAACTCCCGATTCGCGGACGACTTACGCAAACGACGTAAAAAACTTCGAACCTCGCAGCGGGAACGGCGGCCATATTTTAACATTGTTATTCCACCTCATAGGTGGAATAACTTTAGGCCGCCTAAGGCCTTACGGAAACAACGTTAATCGACTGCGGCGGGCTCGCGTACGTTCGGGAATCGGCGTAAAAGCTCATTTACATAATCTACGCCGGCCGCAATGGAAGCGCCACCTAGCGGCCATCCAAAAAATTGCAAGCTAAGATAGAACGGCGCAAGCCGTCCTATCTTAGCTTTGTTTAAGCGTATCTCTGTTTGAGCATACGCTTAAACAAACGCCGGCGTAGATTCAGAGTTAGGCCGGCTTATCTACTGATAAGCCGGCCTAACTCTTTGTTAATCTACCTACAGATACGCTTAAATTAGGCTAAGATACGAGCGGCGTAAGTCTCCTAAGCCGTCGTATCTTAGGGTGCATATTTACGCTGGACGCTAGGTGGCGCTTCCGTTGAGTTCGGCGTAGAATATGCAAATGACTAGATACGCCGATTTACGAACGTACGTGCGCCCGTCGCAATTAGTTACGCAGTTTACGTTAGAGATACGCCGGCGTAAAGATAAAGCTGGTCTCTAGGTGGCGCATCCCATGCAAAGTATGGACGTCGTATCTTTTTACGTCGTTTGCGTAAGTCGTACGCGAATAGGGCTGTGCGTAAATTACGTTCACGTCACAGGCATTGAGCCGACGTATCTTTGGGCGTAAAAACGACGTGATACTGAGCATGCGCGCGCATGCGCCGTTCATCGGCCATGCATCTACATGGGGTCAAGCCTCATTTAATCTCCCCAGGCCCCCTGCCTCCAATCACCCCCTGCCTCCATCGTCCCCTGCCTCCACCCCCTTCTGCGGTGCCACCAACAACCCCTGTCTCCATCCCCACCCTCTGCAGTGCCACCATTCCCCTCTGCGGTGCCACCAACACAACACCCCCTGCCTTCAATCACCCCCCTGCCTCCAATCTCCCCCTGCCTCCATCCCCCTCTGCGGTGCCACCGCAGCCACCATCACCTCCTGCCTTCAATCTCCATGCACAGTTTCAAGCCGAAACAATCTCGGCTATTTTTACTGGCACATTCCCGCAACCACGGACATTTACGAACAGGGGAAAAAAGTGCCCGTTTTTACGAACTGACCGCAAAAATATGGACGGTTGGCAACACTGTGTCATCCAATGACAGCTCCCTTTTGGCAAATTCTAAATGGCACAATAGTGACATCTTACGGGGATGACACCAGGAAACAAACTCGAAGAACGGTTTCGGTTGGCGTAGCGGTGGGAGTATGAGAGTTAATCCGAAGAAGCTGAACATAACAGAGACTTCCCTTGCGTTTCGGAGATCCCCCAGCAATCTTTAAGCCTTTGGGGAGATATAAAACCGACTGCAGAGGACAAGATGTCCTGAAGTCGCTACAAAGGAATCGCTAAAAATAGGACGCTTTAGTGTCAAGCACATAAAAACTGTGTTTATTTTTCCTTACTAACTACAGGAGGGGGAGAGTAAAAAAATAATCACATGGTATTTCTAGGTTTATTTTATAATGAGTAACATGACACACAAAACACAGTCATGTCACAGGTCTGGATACAGAGATAAAGAGAAAAAAATCCTTTATTATAGTTCTCACCGTTAGGCAAACCTAAAGCAGACCTTCAGCCTCTCAAAGATTATCTCGCTGCTCCACCTCTCCTCCCTTCCTCTGCAGGAATAGGGCATTTCTTTTTCTTTTTCTCTCTTTTGTGTACTTCTTTATTTTTATGTAAATTCCGCTCGCCTCCCCATGCATGGTCACTCGCCTTAGGCAAATGACGCGCACTGTGCCTCCTGGAAAATGTATGTCACATATCCCAGGATAAAAATCAGTGATACAACACGCTATAAAACATACGTGTAACAACAAAAGCAATGCCAATGAGGGCCGCCGTGACTGATATATCAAGGTAACATACATAAACAAAAATAAAATCGCGCTAGTCCATAATGATTTCTGGAAGTGCTATGACACGCTGAAAGAAAAACATCATAGTGCATGGTGCAATATGAAAAATTTTAATCACTGAATAAATGAATCAATGAGTCCTTTGGTGTAATGAGGAAAAATCACAACAAAAATAGTTCATATGTTTTCCACCACCAAGTAATTAGTGTAGAGCAGGGGTGTCCAAACTTTTTTCAAAGAGGGCCAGATTTGATGAAGTGAACATGCGTGAGGGCCGACCATTTTGCCTGACATTTTTTGTACCATTCAAATGAAATGCAAATTAATACACTGCCCAACAAGAATTCTCTTGCCTTTGTGGCTGTGTGTGTTGAAGAGTAAGGATGAGCTTGGGCATTTTATTTGGATATACCGTATTTATCAGCGTATAATAATAAGCGCAGGCTTATAACACCCACCTTCACTTTAAGAGGGAAGTTTCAGGAAAAACGCATTTTAAATAAAGAACTGTTAAGCAAAAATAAGTGCCCATCAATGCAGCCTAATCAGTGCCCATCTGCAGCCTCACAATTGCCACGAATGCAGCCTCGCCATTGCCACGAATGCAGCCTCGCCATTGCCACGAATGCAGCCTCGCCATTGCCGCGAATGCAGCCTCGCCATTGTCGCAAATGCAGCCTCGCCATTGCCGCAAATGCAGCCTCGCCATTGCCGCAAATGCAGCCTCACCATTGCCGCAAATGCAGCCTCGCCATTGCCGCAAATGCAGCCTCGCCATTGCCGCAAATGCAGCCTCGCCATTGCCGCAAATGCAGCCTCGCCATTGCCACAAATGCAGGCTTGCCATCGGCATAAATGCAGCCTTGCAAGTACCATTAATGCAGCCCCACCATTGACATGAATGCAGCCTCTGAATGTGTGGCGCTCAGGGATTTGTTGGGGGCTACAAAAGAGATATAGATCCAAATTACCAGTGGGGCCGCATTAAACCGAAACATGGGCTGCAATTGGCCCCCGGGCCGGACTTTGGACATGCCTGGTGTAGAGTCTTCTGTGGGACACCACATGTGGTAATCGGGGACTCTTACCAGATAGTAGGGACCACCTATCGCTAGGATGGTTGAATAGGCAAGCAGAATAACCTCTACAAGATATAGGAGCCAAGCTTTGAGTGATGGAACGGTAGATGGATCCTTCACTAGGGTATCCCCTCACGGCGTGATGTCACCGGTCATCCAGGGAGAAATATATAGGAAGTGGAAAAGGGCTCCAATAGTGTGATACCATTTAACAATTATAGTTATTGAAAAAGAAAGGCAAATGGCTACTTACAGGATATAAAATATGTATGTGCATATAAAAAGTGCTTTGCCGGCAAACAAAACGAACATCCACACTTTCAAGGTCACGTGGGGCGCAATGGAGCTGGCTCGTAGCCCCACCGACATGTTTCGTCACCCGTGACATCTTCCCTGGGGCGCTCAATTCAAGGAAAGGAGGAAGGGGTGGCCCTATCAGCACATCATCGAGAGGCCCTAGCGCTGAACCCAGGAAGAGCCGGTGGACCTCTCATTGAAGTAAAAGAGAAAAGATGGCGGTGCGGGAGCTGTGGCCGGGAATGAGAGGATCTCAGCAGGGACAGAGCCTAATCCACTGGATGGGGGGTATCTCAAATGTGCAGATACCAGACCTTCAGAGCTCCCCGATCACAGAGCCCCCCATCACAAAGCCCCCCCTCCGTCATGCAATCCCCATCACAGAGCCCCCACTTACACAGTTCCCATCCAAGAGCCCCAAATCACATAGTCCCCATCACAGAGCCCCGACTCACTCAGTCCCCCAATCACACAGTCCTTATCACAGAGCTCCCCTCCCAAATCACTGCTGGGAGTGACCCTGTATTCCGCCTGCCCTGGATCAGTGTCATGCTTTTCCTAAAAAAAATAGCGGCGCTATACCGTCAAAATTGCCACGGGATTCGGCCGCTAGCGGTGCGGTATTAACCCCCCGCTAGCGGCCGATAAAGGGTTAATACCTAAAGGGTATTACCGCGGTTTCCCATTGTTTTAAATGGGAAGGAGTGGTGAAGGAGTGATATACATACTGCTCCAAAGATGCTGCTAGCAGGAGATTGTTTTCCCTCCTGCCAGCGCATCGCAAGCCCTCGGGCTTTCACATTGAGATGGCTAGGCAGGAGTTTTTCAGGCGGTATAGCAGCGCTATTTTTAGCGCTGTACCGCCTGAAAAACTCCTCAGTGTGAAAGGGGTCTAACACTTTAGGAAAAAATGACAATGTGCATCCTGCCCTACAGCATCATTGGATGTTAAGGTGCCTGCCCACACTACTCATGAGGCTGATCCAGGGCAAACTGGATCCCAAAGGCATCCCAAAAATGTTTTGCCATCTGTTTGCTATGGGAGAGATTTTCCTTCACTTCCTGTCCCATAGACAAAACAGGAAGTGAGGAAATCCCTGCAAATTAAGGGACTCCTTTGGGGACCCCCAGGTCACAAGAACTATTGTCCCCATTGGAAGATTTCCTCTTTATTACACTGAGAACCGAGCGATCAAACACTGCCGATCGCTCAGTACTCAGAGCTCCCTGAGCAGAGAGCTGGTGACTGTCAGTCACCGGCTCTCTGCTCTGCCCCCCCACGCTCACTGAAGCGTTGGGCTATGGAGGGGGTGGGAGCGGATGGCTCAGAGTCACGGCGGCTTCCTGAGAGGCTGGGCCAGGTGCCGGTCCAGGCATGTGGGCGGATCCCGGCTTCATTGTCACGATCTTGCCTAAGCCTGGAACGGCTCTGTGACATCAGCAGACAGCAGACTTCAGCCCGCTGTCTGCTGAAAACGGTCACAGGAGTGCAGATCAAACTGCATTGCTGTAATCCAAAGAAGAAGTACAACCAAACAAGCTTTTGCTGGACTTCTCCTTTAACTTTATTTTTTCTTCGACTTTAAGGCCCATCCAATTTGTGGCAACCGGCAAGTTGAGCAGCCAGTGTGCAGCAAGGCGCCTATGTTTGTATTAATATTTTTTATGACACTTTATAAACGCATATTTGAAGAAAATAATAATCTCACATAATATTACACAGACCTACGGAGTGTTTTCCAAGGATTCTCTCTCCATTTCTCCAAGGAAAAATACAAATAAAACATTCTCATTCAGCCAAGTTTAACATGGGGAGATAGAGAGAAAATATTTGTATAGTTATTTTTTTTTCCCACCATTGGCTGTACTGATCAAATAATTTATGTTCAAACGCACGACAAGCGCATGACCGAAAAGACAAGCCCATTAATTTGCTGGAGAGCGATGATATCACTGTGAAAGAAGTCCTTCCATTCCCTAGAGACCAGTGACATCATTGACAATGCAATCTATACAATCATTAAAGACCGGTGACGTAATTGAAAATGCTATCTATGTAATCATTACACACTGGTGACACCATTGAGAATGCAACCTATACACTAGAGACCATTGACATCATTGAGAATGCAGCCTATACATACACTAGAGACCAGTGACACCATTGAGAATACAGTCTATACAAACACTACCGTGTTTCCCCAAAAGTAAGCCCTAGCATGATTATCGGGGCGGACTGCAATATAAACCCTACCCCGAAAGTAAGCCCTAGTCAAAGTTCATTAAAAATCTATTTTTTCAAACCTATACATTGCTGCAGTGTTTCCGTTTATTACTGTGTTAAAAAATATGGTACCGTTATGTTTAAAGTCACTGCTGATCCGTCCTCTTCTCGCCTCGTCTGCATCCCGTCCCTCTTTACTGTAAGCAGCGGGCCGGCTCTTCTCGTTCCTCCTCTCCTCCCCCCTGACATCTTCAGCCCGTCCCTTCTTACTGCACGGAGCGAGCCGATGACAGGTGACCTCGGCTCTTCTCTCTCCTTCTCTCCTCCTGCCTGACGTCTTCAGCCCGTTCCTCCTCAGCACGCAAAGCGGGCCAACGTCAGCGGGATCTCTTCTCTCTCACTCTCTCCTCCCCGGATGACGAAAGAAGAGCAGGTGAATACCGGTACACCAGGGAGCTGTATACCCTACGGTAAAAGGTATTTTCTATGGTACTGCACCTTATACAGTGTCAAGATGTCTTTCTCAAAATACCGTAATCACTCCTGACCTGACAGTTGGGGGGGGGGGGGGTGACAGGGGGACACAGAATCTTTGTAAAAAAAAAAATACATTCCGTAAATAAATAAGCCCTACCCCGAAAGTAAGCCCTAGTGTGTTTTTTGTGGACAAAATTAATATAAGACCCGGTCTTACTTTCGGGGGAAACACTGCAGAGACCAGTGACATCATTGAGAATGCAGCCTATACATACACTAGAGACCAGTGACACCATTGAGAATGCAACCTATACAAATACGAGAGACCAGTGACACCATTGAAAATGCAGTCTATACAAACACTGGAGACCAGTGACACCATTGAGAATGCAGTCTATATAAACACTAGAGACCAGTGACACCATTGAGAATGCAACCTATACATACACAAGAGACCAGTAACACCATTGAGAATGCAGTCTATACATACACTAGAGACCAGTGACACCATTGAGAATGCAACCTATACACACACACAAACACTAGAGGCCAGTGACATCACTGATAATGCAATCTACACAATCACTAGAGTCCAGTGACACCATTGAGAATGCAACCTATACAAACACGAGAAACCGGTGACATCACTGAGAATGCGATCTATACAATCATTAAAGACCGATGACATCACTAAGAAATAAGAATGCAATCTATGCAATTGTTAGAGACCAGTGACATCATTAAGAATGCAGCCCATACAATCACTAGAGACCTGTGACATCACTGAGAATGCAGCTTATAACCTCACTAGAGCCCAAAGACATCCCTGAAATGTAAGCTATCCACTCACTAAAGACTGGTGACATCACTGAGAATGCCATCAACCATTCACTGCAGACAGATAGGTGACAGGTGACATACTGGCAAACACACCAGTGACATCACTGAGAATGTAGGCAGTCTATTTCCTAGATGACTAGGATATCATGGAGAATGCATCCCATTTATTTATTATAGACCAGCAACATCACCAATAAAAGCAGCCTTTCTTTATAATTGGTATAAAATAATTCCGAGCAACCCTAAATTAAAAAATGAATATTTGTGACACCGTAGTGCTAAGCTGCACCCCTAATAATGAAGTGGATACCTTCTATCTGTGAATGTTGCAAGTGGTAGGGGGCGCTAGTGAGTGATTGTAGTATTAATTATTACATTTTATAATAACACCAAATAATTTAATCTTGTGACAGATGTGATTGGTGTTAGTAATAATTGTGATCAAATATTGTCCATTAGGCAATAGATTGCCAAACAATAATCATAGAAAGTCCCAGCAGAATTTGTGACAACGAAGTGCTTCAAATCCCCAAAAAAACAGCAACAAACAGATCCTCGCTGCAGTAGATAATTTCTTCAACAAGTGCAATCTTAATCCTTCACCACACCACTTGGAGTTACGACACCCGAAGTGCACATGTAATAGATTGTGCTTACCAAACTTTATGGACCTCTTTATTTAAAAAGATGGTCACGGCCGCTTTAGCAGGATAGTGCCTGCACACATATGATCTGACAGGCCTCTGATTTCAAGGATAGGACATGAAACACAAATAGGAAACTTCCATAGTGCAAACCATTTAATGAAAAAAACTTGAATAAAAGAATGTTGGCCCGAGAGGCCGCTTACATTAAAAACTGGGGCTGCAGGCTTGTCAGTAAACACAAAATCCTCCACCTCCGTGGCGGCATGCGTTCCACCAGCTGTTCTCTCTATCCAGAAGGACCGGATGGGACGTAGGGCATAGTACACGTGACCAAGCTACGTTGCCGACGTACGTTTCGTTAGAATAACGTCTGTATAATGTATAGGGTGGGATCTTACATAAAGCTCAGAGAAATATATTCACAGTCAACAGCTGAATTTATTTAGAGCTGGACTCCTATCGGATATTACAAAATACTATTTAGTCCAGTTACATATTCAATAAAAAATGTATTTTTGTCTATAACTAAAACAATTAAGTGTTGTTCGTGATACTTTTACACGAGTATTCAGGGTAAGACTGTGAGGACCCTGTATTGTTAGCCAGTCATGGCTAATGTGCTTTGCGGGTCCTTGACCAAGTCATTTTGCTTAAGACCCCTTTTAACACTGGGGCGTTTTTCAGGTGCTTTTGGGCTAAAAATAGCGCCTGTAAAGCGACTGAAAAACGGCCCCCCCTGCAGTCTCAGTGTGAAAGCCCAAGTGCTTTCACACTGAGGCGATGCGCTGGCAGGACGTTAAAAAAACTCCTGCAAAAGGCATCTTTGGAGCGGTGTGTACACTGTTCCTCCACCACTCCTGCCCATTGAAATTAATGGGCAGTGCAGCTGAACCACCGGCAAAGCAGCACTGCAGCGGTGCTTTGCGGGTGGTTTAACCCTTTTAACCCCGAATACCTCCACAAAAACGACAGTAAAGCGCCACCGAAAATAGTTGCGCTTAGCCGCCCCCCGCCCCAGTGTAAAAGGGGTCTTAAAGAAAAGTATGGGAATTTTTTTTATTTTTAAATCATACTTTTATAGGTAGATGTAGTATCGGTCCGATGCTGCATCTGTTCCCGGCCATCTCTAAGGCTGAGAACCGAGCAATCAAACACAGCTGATTGAACGGTTCGCAGTGCTACATGAGCAGAGAGCTGGTGACTTTTAGTTACTGGTTCTCTGGTCAGCCCCACCCCCCCGCAATCACTAGAGCGATAGGTTGTGGAAGGGGCGGGAGCAGCCGGCTCAGGCTCACAGAAGCTCGCTGAGAGGCTGAGCCGGGTGCCGGTCCAGGCATACGGGCAGATGCCGTCCATATGGTCACAATCTTGCCCATGCCTGGACCGGCTCTGTGACAGCAGCGGGCTTTAGCCCGCTGTCTGCTGAAAACGAGTCACAGGAGTGCAGAACGAACTGCACTCCTGTGATCCACAGGAGAAGTACAGCCAAGCAAGCTTTGGCTGTACTTCTCATTTAACAGTACTAGGGAAAAAAAAGGTCAGGGACCTGGCTATGCAGCATGGTAGTGGTGCTTGGATCACAAAACTGAACAGAATAACAAATCTTGTGACAAGTGAATGAGTGTATATGTGCATTTCACCTTTTTATTTTGTTGGTTGCCTGGAGTTTGGCTTAAACTGTTTTATACGGCTCCAAAATCTTTATACGGTCAAGAAAAGCAGGAAAGAAGGACCGTCCTCCCGATATAGGGACAGTAAGCAGCTACACATAAACATTCTTCAATGAGGTTCTGACCTCTTACTGTAAACACAGAGAAGGGGCAGGCGGTGCATACATTGTTCATACACCAGATCACCGCATAGTAGGAAGTGTTACATCCAGTACTCCACATCTGGCTCCTGAGAAGAAAAGAGTGGGGAGTGGAGGAGATCCGAGAAGAGAGCCCATTAATCACTGTGTTGTGAGGAAGAGCTAGAACTATTTCTTCACTTTCACTCCCCAACTTCAGGCTTAGAGGAAATTCCTGGCGAGTTTCACCACTCTGGCCTATTTTTAGGAGAAGTGGGGAGAAGAAAATGTTTAGGCGTTCTTATTTTTAGACTATATTTTCACTGGCTCCAAATGAGGATCTCTGGAACATCTCCTTCCATTAGAGAGAGGGAGGTGAAGTGTTCCCTCATAATCCCGGGACATATAAGTGTAAATTATGCGGATATGAGAAACGTGAAGACTTCCGTGACCGTATCGAGGCATGATGGCAGAAAACAAGATGGCTCGTGTGATGGACTGCCTGGCACACCACCTGGGTGCTTCTGCCAAGATACAGCTTCCTCCCTTTCCTCCTGACTATGAAGCCTAGCATTTAAGGGGGCTACAAGCATTCAGGAAGATGTCCTGTTATATAATGCAAGATGACATTACAACATTTAACAGCTGAGGAAGCCATGATGGTCTCTGCCAACTTGAAACTGAGCGATAACTTGTATGTGAAAAGAAACAGCTGTGGGTCTTCTTAAATACTGGTGCCGAACTGTTTGGGTGGGCACTGACCTGAGTCACCTAGGCTGGTCTAGGTGACTAGTTGTTAATTAGCTTACTGTTTCATTAGATTGTTTATGTTGGCTTTTCCTAATGATATTACTGTTTACGGTTTGCATTGTTTAGGATAATGTGAATAAGCTCTTAACTGATCTTGTGTGGTATACATTCTGTGAAAATTTACATTAAAGTGAGTTCCAGTTTGCACCTAAGCTAGTGTCGTCTAGTTCTTGGGTGCAACATCATTCAGCCATAATACCTGGTTCCTGGTTCCAGAGTGAAGGAAGCTGTATCTTGATGGAGGCAACTGGGTGGGGTGACATGTGGTCTTTCATAGCTCCTAACATCCAAAATCAGCAGGTCTACAGTATATCTGGTAAAGAATCATTATGTAGACATTGGAATTTCTTTTTCAAGGGTCTGCAGGACGATCTAGTGGTGTCACAAGGCATTCCTCTTCTCCTTGCATGTGAGTGCTGTAAGTACTCTAAGCCCAGGTTGCCATGGTGGCACCACACTAGGGGGTAGGTCTATGACACCCTGGGCTCAGGGGAAGTAGTTTGAATGATGCTGGCTGCCATCCAATCTGAAAGACTGGAGGCATTTAGTGCTGAAACAGCTCCAAAATGAAGGTATTTCACCAGTCTCCTTTTTTCAATTCGACTTGTAATGGTTTCTTCATGTTTATTTTTCCCTGGCTTTCTGCTACAAAGTGCATCTAAAGACATTTTTTTTAAGTAGTTGTAAACCCTCACATATACCAAGAGAAGTGACCGGCCTCAGGGGATACACAGAGATTAAACAAATCCTCCTATATTGATTGTACCTGTTTATTTGCAGTCTTCTCCTCTCTACAGCCGTTCACTGTGCTGAATTAAAAAGCTTGCCTGAGCTGTCAGAAAAAAAGGGGGCGGAGCGATAAAGTTACACTCTGCAGAGCACAGTGAGGAGAGCTCTGAGAGCTGATTGGATGGAAGGGAATCACCCCCTTCACACAGCACACAAGAACAGACCTGAGGATGTCAATGAGCTGGAGGTCCCTCTCCTGTCACCATTTTTCTCTTGGTGTCAGGAAAACCTGTCAGAATTGACTCATGCTGATAGCAGAGGAACAAAGCAGCAGACAAAAGTGTCAATTAGTGCTCTTAATTGAGACAAGTACACACTATAGAAGGAAAAACTTTGTTCATATTTCATGTCTGAAGTTTAAAACCACTTTAATCTCATACTATCAACTAAAAGCCAATAGAAAGCTTCCAAAATTGGCACAAGTTGTGTCTGTACATGGCCAACACACATTTTGATTCATCTTGCTTGTTGTCTAGACTCATCCCTTAAAATGACAACATAATTCTATAGTGGAGTGTAGGTGAGATTGCTATGTATGTGCCATTTTATTCCCAATGCCCATTTTTAGTAATGCTGAATCCATTTTATATTTACTACTTGGCAGGCAGCAATAAAGGGCAAAGCTCATAAGTTCTAGTGCTCGCGACTTCCAACCAAAATTGCAGGAGGGTAAATTGGTAATGGCTGTGAGCACTAAGATGTGGCTTGGACGCAAGAAAGGAAAACTTGGATTTATTATCTGTAAGTGATTCGCGCTATGCCAGGTTTAGGCCCGTCACAGCCCATACTGGATCACCTCTCCTGCTTTGTAAACAAGAGTTCAAATGCGACGAAGCTGTGGTCAGGCCTGGCAGCCATACAAACCAAAATGGGAAAATTATGGTAGAGAAGAAAAAAAGTGTGCTCCTCGCAGATGTTGCCTGCATTTACACATATCATTCTCTATGAAGTCGAAGCTTAAATGAGATCTATGAGTTTTGAAGTATCCCATTCATCAAGTAGTTTGAGGAAAGTTACGAAATGCTTGTGCTTTGTCTGCCAAAAGGGATTGTTGGGATGTCTTCTTCTCATAGTGATAGTTGGCAAGGGAGAATATGGGAGCACTGGGCATTTGCCCCTGAGCCAGTACTAATAAGATGTGTTGGGCTGGTGGTTCTGAGTGAAGGTCCTTCTTCATGCAGTTAGTGACATATGCTGGGCATTAGATAAATATCTGTTCCCTGTTCAGGCCTGCAATCACAGCACCTGGCAGGAGAAAGTTTTCATACATGACCAGGGCCGGTCCTGCTGCCTAGGGCGCCTGGCCACTGGTGTTCCTACTCTCTTCTCTCTGCAGCAAGTACCGTATTTATCGGCGTATAGCACGCACTTTTTTGCCCTGAAAATCAGGGCAAAATCGTGGGTGCGCGGTATACGCCGATACCCGCTTTCCCGCGCCCTGAGTTTTGAATACTGCGCCGACATATACCGAGCGCAGTACACTCGGGTATAGTCGGGCAGTCTCGGCTCCTTCTGCGCTCACGTCCTGGACGTACAGGACATCAGCGCGGGTAGCCGAGCATTGCCGACAATACACGAGTGTACTGCGTTCTGTATATGTCGGCATAGTATTCAAAACTTGGCGCGGGAAACGAGCGGGGAGGACGCGAGGGCGCCGCAGAAGGACGCCGGACCCGACGAAGAGGACACCCGAAGCCGCAGAAGGACGCCGGACCCGACGAAGAGGACACCCGAAGCCGCAGAAGGACGCCGGACCCGACGAAGAGGACACACGAAGCCGCAGACGAACGCCGGACCCGACGAGGCCGCCGATGGACGCTGCGCAAGACACCAAAACTGTAAGTACAATAAAAAGTTTTTTTCGACAGGATTGGGGGCAACTTTAGGGGTGCGCGGTATACGCGGGAGCGCGTTATACCGCGATAAATACAGTAACTAAGTCTCAGCATCAGCAGGCAATCGCTGCTCCGTTCGCACATAGCTTCGGAGGCGCGGCGGAGGACTGTGTCTGTTTCCCAACTCCCGAATGAATGGAAGCAAGCAAACATTCTTGATGGGCGCAGGTGAGGCTGCATTTGATGGGCACTGGTAAGGCTGCATTGATGGGCGCTTGTGAGGCTGCATTTGATGGGCGCTGGTGAGGCTGCATTGATGGGCGCTGGTGAGGCTGCATTGATGGGCGCTGGTGAGGCTGCATTTGATGGGCGCTGGTGAGGCTGCATTTGATGGGCGCTGGTGAGGCGCCCATTAAATGGGTGGCATATACATGGGCAGGGGAAAGGGGGTGGAGCCCATGGGGGGGGGGGGGCAAAATGAGGTTTTGCCTAGGGTGACAAAAATCCTTGCACTAGCCCTGTACATGACTTTCTTTGTGGCTCTGAGACATAATGAAGGCCCCTTGATCCCATAGCGAAAAGGGAGCCTGGACTGCATAGAGCATGGCCTAGGTAAAGAGATATGAATCCACACGGGTCAAGATGATTGGCTAGCTGGGTACGGGATGAGGGGCTGGGCCTGAACTCTATCAAAGTTCCTCTCTGAGGTAAAATCTTCACTCTCCCTTGGAAGAGCCGCAGAGCTTTCTTTGGTTTTAGATCGGTTGTCACAGCTGCCCCTGTGGTTTTTACCTTACCAGCGATAAATGGTTAATTTAATGGGCTATGCTCTTAAGTGGACTTCTATATCTGTCTGGAAATTATGGTAAGGACAATCCTTTTAGACTAGGTCCAGTTAAGTTTTCAAGAGGTGCTCACAGTACTGTGGGAAGGTGGCACGATTCTGCAAATCGCCATAGGTGTACGTCGGGTCGGGAACTTACACATGCGCTCCCATTGGCCAGCCAGGGAGCCAATTAGTGGGTCCTCCCATTGGCCAGCGGGGGAATGATCGCAGGCCACCCGCTATCGTTCCCCACAGTGACAGAAAAGGGATCTGTCTGTGTAAACCATGCAGATCTCCGTTCTGACAGGGGAGATCACACAGATTCTTTCTTTCTGCTAAGCAGGAAAATGGATCTGTGTGTTTCCCCAGTCACACAGTCCCCCTTACAGTTAGAAAACGCCTGCCAGTGTCATTAGTACAATAACAGTGCATATTTTTAACACTGATAACTGTAATAATGTCACTGGTTCCCCAAAAAAGTGTCAAAATTGGCAGTTAGGTGTGAGATCTGTCCGCCGCAATGTCGTAGTCCCGCTAAAAATCACTGATCGCTGCAATTACTAATAAAAAATAAATAGAAATGCCATAAATCTATCCCCTATTTTGTAGATGCGATAACTTTTGTGCTAACCAATCAATATACGCTTATTGGGATTTTACCAAAAATATGTAGCAGAATACATAGCAGCCTAAACTGAAAAAAAAAAATTTACATTTTTTTTGGACATTTTTTATAACCGAAAGTAAAAAAAAATGTTTATTTCATTTTTTTAATTGTCGCTCTTTTTGTTTATAGTGCAAAAAATAAAAACCGCAGAGGTGATCAAATACCACCAAAAGAAAGCTCTATTTGTGGGGGAAAAAAAGGCCATCAATTTTGTTTGGGTACAGCGTCACACGACCACGCAACTTACAGTTAAAGCAACGCAGTGCCGAATCGCAAAAAATGGCCTGGTCAGGAAGCGGGTAAATCCTTCCGGAGCTGAAGTGGTTAAAAGAGTTTTGGGGCTCCTTCATACCACACCCCATATAAAAACACTTAGAAAACACATGCTCACTGACAAGCTTTTTCTACATCTCTGTTCCGAGTTAAACTGTGCGTTAAACTGCATTTTTCAAATATTTATTCGTTTGTAGTTTTTTTTTTTTTTTTTTCCACTATTTTCTCTTAAATCATGTCCAAATGCGTTGACAGGCATCTTAATGTTTTTTTTAATGTTCTGCGCTGCAAAAAATGTAACATGTCTACTAATGCTTTGGTGTAAACTGCTCACGTAGACATGAACAGTATCTGCTGTGTCCTTGTGTTCAGCCTGTGTTGATCACCTTAACCACTTAAGCCCCGGACCAAAATGCAGGTAAAGGACCAGGCGATTTTGCGATTTGGCACTGCGTCGATTTAACGGACAATTGCGCGGTCGTGCAACGTGGCTCTCAAACAAAATTGGCGTCCTTCCCCCCCCCCCCCCCCCCCCCCCCCACAAATAGAGCTTTCTTTTGGTGGTATTTGATCACCTCTGCGGTTTTTATTTTTTGCGCTATAAACAAAAATAGAGCGAAAATTTTGAAAAAAATGCAATATTTTTTTACTTTTTGCTATAATAAATATCCCCCAAAAATATATATAAAAAAAAAAATTTCCCTCAGTTTAGGCCGATACGTATTCTTCTACATATTTTTGGTAAAAAAAAAAAATCGCAATAAGCGTTTATCGGTTGGTTTGCGCAAAATTTATAGCGTTTACAAAATAGGGCATAGTTTTATTGCATTTTTATTTATTTTTTTTACTACCAATGGCGGCGATCATCGATTTTTTTTCGTGACTGCAACATTATGGCGGACACTTCGGACAATTTGGACACATTTTTGGGACCATTGTCATTTTCACAGCAAAAAATGCATTTAAAATGCACTGTTTATTGTGGAAATGACAATTGCAGTTTGGGAGTTAACCACAGGGGGCACTGAAGGAGTTATGTTTCACCTAGTGTGTGTTTACAACTGTAGGGGGGTGTGGCTGTAGGAGTGACGTCATCGATTGTATCTCCCTATAAAGGGGATGACACGATCGATGCAGCTGCCACAGTGAAGCACGGGGAAGCCATGTTTACACGCGGCTCTCCCCGTCCTTCAGCTCCGGGGACCGATCGCGGGACCCCAGCGGCAATCGGGTCCGCAGGTCCCGTGGTCCCACGGCTGGGTACATGTACAGGACGTACCTCTGCCCAGCCGTGCCATTCTGCTGACGTATATATGCAGGAGGCGTCCTTAAAGTGGTTAAAGGAGTTGTAAAGGAAACATTTTTTTTTGCTGAAATGACTGTTTAAAGGGTATACAGACATAGGCCCGGATTCAAGTAGCACTTACGCCGACGTATCTTTATATACGCCGTGTAAGTGCACTGATGCGCCGTCGTATCTATGCACCTGATTCCTAAAGCTAGATACGTCTAAATTGTGGCTTCATCCGACCGACGTAAGTTTCCTACGCCATCGGAGCCTGGGCGCATATTTACACTGGCCGCAAGGGGCGCTTCCATTGATTTACGTGTCGAATATGCAAATGACCGAGATACGCCGATTCACGAACGTACTTGCGCCCGTCGCTGTAATCTACGCCGTTTACGTAAGGCGTACGTCCGGCGTAAAGTTATTCCACCTATAGGAGGCGCATCCCATGCAAAGGTATGGACGACGGAACAGCCATCGTATTTTACGTCGTTTACGTAAGTCGTACGTGAATGGGGCTGGGCGTAGGTTACGTTCAGTTATTCGACGTATCTTAGACGTTAGGTCCGAGGTGATTCTGAGCATGCGCACTGGGAAGCGCCCCCGGGACGGCGCATGCGCCGTTCGTTCGGCCATTCATTTGCATGGGGTCACGGTTCATTTAAATGGATCACGCCCACTTCCTTCCTACTTTGAATTAGGCGGGCTTACGCCGGCCAATTTACGTTACGCCGGCGCAACGTTGGGAGCTAGTGCTTTGTGAATACTGTTCTTGCCTCACTGATTTACGTCGGCGTAGCGCATATGAGATGCGCTACCCTGGTATAAAGATGCTCCGCTCTACGTGAATCCGGGCCATAATAGTTAAAGCGGGGGTTCACCCTATAAACCCAAAAAAAATTTAAAAAAAATTCTTCTACCATAAAATCAGGCATTGTAGCGCGAGCTACAGTATGCCTGTCCCGATTTTTTTATCCCCGTACTCACCGTGTACTCGTACATCGAAGATACCGACTCCCCTCGGGGAATGGGCGTGCCTATGGAGACGGAGGATGATTGACGGCCGGCTCTGGCGCGTCACGCTTCTCCGGAAATAGCCGAAATAGGCTTGGCTCTTCACGGCGCCTGCGCATAGCCTGTGCGCAGGCGCCGTGAAGAGCCGAGACCTACTCCGGCTGTCTTCGGGGAGAGTGACGTGCCAGGGCCGGCCGTCAATCATCCTCCCTCTCCATAGGCACGCCCATTCCCCGCGGGAGCCGAAATCTATAATGTACGAGTACACAGTGAGTACGGGGATAAAAAAATCGGGACAGGCATACTGTAGCTCGCGCTACAATGCCTGTCTCGATGGTAAAATCGTGTCACTGAGGGTGAACCACCGCTTTAACTGATTCCTTTTAAAATGTATTAAAAATAGATAAAAATCAATCATATAATATACCTCTAGTTTCGTTTTTGCATCTAGTTTCGTTTTTGCATGTTATCCTGCCTCTGTGCATGTACAGAGCCATAGAGCAGTGATGGTTTGGAAAATTAAACTAGAATCTCCCAGTACTGTGGTCATCAGGAAACAGACAACCAGGAAGTGTCCAGAACAGAGAAGAATTACAGCGACATCAGAGCAAAAACGAACAATGAGGACATGAAACCCGGACTGCAGTAAGGTAAAGGAAGCTATTTAGCTAAAAAAAACATCCTTTAGTGACCCTTTAAATCAATGTACTAGGTGCAAATGAGTCCTTAGTGTCAGAGTCAATATACTACCCCACCTGAGAAAAAAAAAAAAACAATACAGCTGCATACCTGTGCCCTCAGCTGACCTCTTTAGGAAAGATAAACAAGGGGACAAATAGAAGTAAGCAAGCATACCAGCAACAGAATCACGCCAGAGGACAAAAATGATTTTGCTATACATACATTTTAAAGGTCCATTTACAAACTTTTTTTCAACAAACAAGTGTAGCGCCTGGTTACTTCAAAGTACCGGGGTGCTAGTTAAATTTAGAGGGGGATGAGAGTGTTAACTGACTCTGATCCAGTTATTATGTTTAAATCTGGGTCTCTGTCTCAGCTCTGTCTCCTCGGCTGCATAGGTAGGCTGCAAGGTGGACACAAGGCTCCATGGTGGGCACTGGGCACGCGGCTGCAAGGTGGACACAAGACTGCATTGGTGGGCACTGGGCACACGGCTGCATGGTGGACACAAGACTGCATTGGTGGGCACACGGCTGCATAATGGACACAAGACTGCATTGGTGGACACTAGGCACAAGGCTGCATTGGTGGGCACGGATACAGTTGTTGTTAATATTTATTTTAATTTCTTAATTCTGCATAATACATTTGAGTGTCATTTTATGCAAGCGCGTTTTAGGGGTGGAATTAGGGGCGGGCTGGGTGGGACAACTAGTGGCGAGTAACCCTTGAGACCTGGCTAGTAGCTCAGGACTTGAAATTTTGAGCCCTGCAATAGGGTCTCGACAAACCACCGGGGATCAAGGTAGCCAGACACAGAGGCTGGTCACCTGTCAGTCGGTACCTGAAAACGATCTGAAGGAGATCCAGGCGAAATTCTATCAAGGAGGATCATCTCCGTAATAAAGTTCATTCCAGAAGGCCCGTGGCAGAGGTTTTTCCCTGAGTCCACTCCAGGAGGGCCTGTGGCAGAGACTTCTCCCTAAAGGTTCAAGTTCATTCCAGGAGGGTCTGTGGCAGAGACTTTTCCCTAAAGGTTGGAGTGATACTCTGGCTGTCAGGTCAGTGAGAGAGGCCTGTCCGGGTACACTAAGTCCACTCAGGCAGGAGTGGCACAAGAAGTGTTACACGTGGGAGCAGGACTGTTTCCCCATTACTACGCCTGAATCTGCTGTTCTCCTTCTCCTTTCAACTCTACCTTTCACCACAAGTTTACTGTTTTTACCCGGCTGGGTAATAAAGAGCACAGAAAAGACACCTGTCGTGGACATTCCGTTACTTCTACATTCACCATACACCCCTAAGACGGCGGAGGAGCCATGAGGTAACATGCCACCCAAAACAAACCAGCAGCTCCTCTGGGGGTAGTGCTACACAAGATTCATACATGTATCTCATTGGATTCCATTAGAAATGTGGAAATCTGGGGTTACATTTGTGGGAATCTTGAGTGAAAACATTAAAGCAGAGTTCCGCCAAATTTTTATTTTTTTGAAAGTCAGCAGCTACAAATACTGCAGCTGCTGACTTTTAAAATATGGACACTTACCTGTCCAGCGCGCCCACGATGTCGGCACCCAAAGCTGATCTGTCCCTCGGCTCTCGGGTGGAGGCACCGCCATCTTTGGTAAGGGAATCAGGAAGTTAAGCCTTGCGGCTGCGCCTGTGCGACTCGCGCTGTGCGATCCCACTGGTCCCTGCTGTCTACTGGGACATGTGTGTCTCCCAGAAGACAGTGGGGGGACAGGGACGGAGGAGGCGCCAGAAGTGGCGTAGATAGCTGCGGGTGGCTCGGCTATCTATGCCTCGAAGTAGGATCAAAATACCTGTATTAGACAAGTATCTGCTCCCCCATGCCCCCTGACAGGTGGCAAATGTGACACCGGAGGGGGGGGGGGGGGGAGGATTCCGAAAAGCGGAAGTTCCATTTTTGGGTGAAACTCTGCTTTAAGGGCTAGTTCACACCACAAAAATGCACTCCAGATCCGTTCCTGAATGCGTTTCTGCATGCGCTTTTTAGTACGTTCTGGTGCGTTTTTTTCCCACTGTACCGGGGTCCAGTGCTTTTTTGATGCATTTTTGAGTGCATATCGGTGTGTTTTTTATGCACTTTACCATGTTCTAGTATAGTCCAGTACAGGAAAAATGCAGCATGTTCTATTTAATTTTTTCTGGAACTGGAATGCCCTGGAACTGACCGCACTGGTGTAATCTATGCAGGCCCGTCGGAACCGGAGAGGCAAAGCAGGCCAGGGGCCCCAGCAACGAGGGCCCTTGCCGCACCGCTGTGTCCTCCTGCAGTCCGGTCGGCCGTGTACCATAACCGCGCGGTACAGGAGATTCAGGTTCCTGTTCCCGGCCGTACTAATAGGAAGTGCACACACGGAGTGTTCACTTCCTCTCAGTCCGGCCCCGGGACTGAGCGATGAGGCAAGGGCCCTCCCTGCTGGGGCCCCTGTGCGGACACCAACATACGCCGGCGTGTGTGTGTGTGAGGCGGGGCGGAGGATAGAGGTAAGACAAACCCCCCCATTGCCATTGGAAACCATATAACCTACTTTACATGCCGCAGTGATGCAGAAAAAAGCAAAAACGCACTGGATTGCATGTAGTGTGAACTAGTCCTTAGCCCCCATTCACATCTAGGCGTTTTTACGCCTGTAGCGCTACGCCGCTGCCGCCAGAGGGCTGGAAACACATTTCCCTCTATGGAGATGGTTCACATCTCCACGCCGGACGCCGGACGCCTGCCGCCTGAAAAAAGGTCCCGGACCTTTTTTTCAGGTGTCTTTCGGCGTTCGGCTAGGAGATGGGAAGCATCTCCATAGAGGGGGTCAATCTAAGGCACATCTAGGCAGACAATACCGGCGTTTTGTCGCCGTAAATCGCGGTACAAAACGCCGCCATTTGTACCGCGATTTGCGGCGACAAAACACCGCGATTTCGTCCGCCTAGATGTGAATGGAGCCTTAGGCCTCATGATGTAAAATGCTAGCATGTTTCCCCATAGAGGTGCTGTGCTGTGGCAGTTGCTGCTTATAGTCGTCCATACAAATAAGTTTCAGAATGTAGCTGTACATAGGTTTGTGTTGGTACCTGCGTAAGCATGCACGAATATACGTCAGTTACATAGTTACATAGTTAGTCAGGTTAAAAAAAGACACAAGTCCATCCAGTTCAACCACAAAAAAATAAACAAACAAAATAAAAAACATATGCCACATATGCCAGTATGCCACCTGAACCTGTGGTAGAGCTGCACGATTCTGGTCAAAATGAGAATCACAATTTGTTTGCTTAGAATAAAGATCACGATTCTCACGGCGTAACATCATCTTTCACATTAAACAAAAAAATTGGGCTAACTTTACTGTTTAGCTTTTTATTAATTCAGTAATGTGTTTTTTCCCCATAAAAAGTTCGTTTTTTTTTTTCCGGCCTGCACAAAGTTCATAAATGTTCTCCACTGAAAAATGAGGCCCAGTAGGATTGAATTCCGTTCTAGGAGTTGCCATGACAACCAGTGTCCCACATCAACTACTCTAAGGCCTGTCTGGGCCTACTAGTGTAGATATAAGAGAGAGGGGGGGGGGGGGCAGAATTTAAGGTCCCTGACCTAGCCCGGTGACACTGTACATACGAGTGTACAAACATTACCTCATGTCCCTCCTGACTCGTACCCCCCGCGCACTGTTGGTATTTTAATGGCTTCTACTCCTGCTTTAATTAAAAGGGGGGGAAATGGCCGAGCTGTTTTTTTGCTTCGCTATTAAATTCCATGTCAGGCCGTTTTGCATTCTTGGCCTGGAATGAGAGATGAGGCGATTTCACGAAGGGAACGGCATATTTAAGTTTGCTGGGGGTCTGTACCCAAGAGACCTCCGGCCTACCACGCTGCATGTAATTCCTTTCATGCATTCCAGAGCAGAGTGTGAGATGCAGGCCTGTCAGACACAGCAGCCTGGCACATACCTTCCCCAACAGAACCGGATACAAGTACCGATTCATTATCATGTTTTTTTCTCTTTTTATTGAAAATAATATTCGGAATTAAAGTGCTTTTGCTTTTAATTGTAATTCAGTAAGGATAGAAATATCATTCCGTTATTCACTTTTGGTTAAATCAAACCTCTAATTCACCCATTCAGGCAAAAGTAAAAGTTCACAGAAGAAAGAAATGAGGCGACGCAGCACTTAAAAAAAGTGCGATATATGTCAACAGCAGTCCTGGAACGCCTTGACGTACTTCACACCGAGGTGAATAATCATTAGGCAGAAAGGAAAAGGGATAGCTAGATAGCTTGACGGCCTGCGCCGCCGTATCTTAGGGTGCAATATTTATGCTGGCCGCTAGGTGGCGCTTCCATTGCGGTTGGCGTAGAATATGCAAATTAGTCGTTACGCCGATTCACGAACGTACACTTGCCCGTCGCAGTAAATTTCCGCCGTTTCCGTAAGAGATACGCTGCGTAAAGATAAAGCTGCCACCTAGGTGGCGTATCCAATGATAAGTATGACTGTCGTTCCCGCGTCGAAATTTGAAAATTTGACGTCGTTTGCGTAACTCGTCCGTGAATGGGGCTGGACGCCATTTACGTTCACGTCGAAACCAATGACGTCCTTGCGACGTCATTTAGCGCAATGCACGTCGGGAAAATTTAGGGATGGCGCGCCCCCTACCCGGATCATTTGAATTAGGCGGGCTTGCGCCGGAGGATTTACGTTACGCCGCCGCAACTTTACAGGCAAGTGCTTTGTAAATCAAGCACTTGCCCGTAAAACTTGCGGCGGCGTAACGTAAATGCGATACGTTACGCCGCCGCAGATCTACGTGAATCTGCCCCTCGGTGTCCAAGCACTATCTTTTGAGACATAATAGAGATCCGTCTAGTACTCTCTTTCTAGGGATCGATAAATTTAAGCTACACTGGAGGGGAACTCTACTAGTCAGGGAGATCTCTAAATTGGATCCATAGACTTAAGACTTACGCCCCCTATGGGTTGAATATAGAGACTGATGTTAATGCCTCCATCAACAATGCATAATGTGTAAACTCGATGTGTGATGCCAGAATGGGTTTAATCATTTTATCATTATATTAAAAATATTTTACCCCTTTATATTTAATTAAAATTATTATTATTATTTTTACTATAATATTTTCAATTAATTTGGGCACTAGCACTTTATCAGTATATATATATTCATATTCAACATTTTATTTTTTAATTACCATTTAATTCTTTATTTAATATTCAATATATTTGGATGGACACTTGTAATTTATGTATATCATACATTCACTATTATATATGTATTATCACATATAATTATTGCACAATTATTAATTTTAGATCACTGGTTAATTTGTCCATACTTAGTTTTACCTGGAGTGTTCACTGAGATGTAACATCCATGTTAGTATCTCTAAGGCCGAGTACACACGGTCGTTCCAAACCGATGAGAATGGTCCGACGGACCATATCCATCGGTTCACCGCTGAAGTGGCCTGATGGTCTGATGTGCGTACACACCATCGTTCCAAAAACCGATCGGGTCAGAACGCAGTGACGTCAAACACACGACGTGCTGAATAAAACATAGTTCAATGCTTCCAAGCATGCGTCGACTTGATTCTGAGCATGCGCGGGTTTTGAACCGATGCTTTCTGTACTAACCATCGGTTTGGACCGATCGGGCATCGGTCCATCGGTACGATTTTAAAGCATGTGTTAAAATTTTGGCCCGAAGGACAACAGACGGATGGGCTATACACACGGTCGGTTTGGACCGATGAAACTGAACCTCGATCCATTCTCATCGGTTGTCCGACCGTGTGTACGCGGCCTTAGTGGTCTGGCGAGGCCATCTGGTTTGGGCGTGCTATTTATTTGAAGAATCAGTTATTTTAGTAATTTATAATAGGTCGTGGGTTGCTTTCTTATGTATTAATTGTCTTTTTTTTTTACAAGGTGCTAATTTTATTGTTATTACTCCGTAATTAGCTCTCCGACCTGATACTGGCATTTATGCCCATAATCAATATGGCGTCCTTTGACCTGATCCTCGCATCTCACAACAAGGCTTGGTCTATTTAAGTGGTGTGTCAGTACGTCGCCCTATCCCCATTGATAACGTCTGCTGTGACCAAACGCGTATGGGTGCGACGTTCTGACATCAAAATGCTGTAGCAGAAGAGGACAGGCTTCTGTATTTCGCCGGCCGGCAAACTTTTATATGAATTTTTTATTCTACTTGTGTAAGTGTTCTACTTTTTATCTATTAAATTACCTTACAGTATAATACTATGGCCCATGTTCCGTCTTTCCTTGGTTTATCGCATTGGCTATACGGACCGTATGATTGTGTGGAACACAATCAATTGACCTCTGCTTCTTGGTGCAATCCTGGTTCCTGGCTAATCCTGGCATTTCCACGTGCAAGCCAAAGGCACAGTCACAGATGACTGCTTTCTGGGCTTGTCTTCTGGTAAGCGGACACACATCTTATAACGGTGGTGGGCACCTTCCTTATTTAAGAATCACCGGGTGATGTGCATGGAATTGGCCTCAGTATTATTTGCAACATTGTTATCCTTTACCATCAATGTGGACATCACTGTTAAATTGTGCAATATAAATGTTGACATTTGTGGTTCAGTCTGCTGATTGTACACTGGTTTGGCTTATTAACCTCTGGATGTCAACGGATATTATTGTGACTCAAATAATCATTTATCATCCGATATTCCATATTTATTTTGGACTTTATTATCAATTCAGGTCATTTGTTTATTGCAATTTATTACCTGGACATTATTGGCTTGGTTGATTATTGTGCACTGGTTTTGGCATACCAGCCTCTGGATGTCAATGCAATGATTTGAATGTCCTTTTTGGCGCAATTTTTAGTCTTTAAATATCCTTTATTTTTGGTGAACAATGTATAAAATCCACAGAAAAGGCCAGCACGTTTTAGCCGCTAGGCCTTATTCATGGCATCAATAGGGCTACCTGCACATGGATGCATGGAACACCTGTGCATCCCTGTGTGGGTAAATGGGGCCCTCCACGCAATGGCGATGCGTCCATAGAGGGCGCCGGAGCGCCGCCCCCACTCGCTCTCCCACCGCTACTGTATACAATACATAGATTCATGCATTGGATGAATCTATGTATTGCCGCTGCTGCTTACTATTCAGATGGCCGGCCCCCTGGCAAGCGCCGGCCGTCTGAATAACGGCAGCTGGTTGGCTGACTGATAGGCTTTCCGATTACAGCCCTCCGGCTTCCAGATGCTTATCCAAGGGACGCACGGGGGGTGCATTCCTTGGATAAGACTGACAGGCATCTCAGCCAATTAGGTTCACCGGTTCTGGTTACCGGTAACCTGATTGGCTGAAGCGTCATCGAGGGCGGGAGAAAACATCGAGGGACGGTAGAAGTAGGATGGCTGACCCCAGAAAGGCAAGTGCCAGGCGGGGGCATTTTACAGGGCACAGTGGCGAAAATTGATGGGCACAGTGGTGACAATTGCTGGGCACAGTGGCTACAATATTGCTGGGCACAGTGGCTACAATATTGCTGGACACAGTGGCTACAATTGCTGGGCACAGTGGCGACAATTGATGGCACAGTGGCGACAATTGAAGGGCACAGTGGCGACAATTGATGAGCACAGTTGCGACAATTGATGGGCACAGTGGTGACAATTGATGGGCACAGTGGCGACAATTGATGGGCACAGTGGCGACAATTGATGGCATGGCATAGTGGTGACAATTGCTGGGCACAGTTTTGACAATAGATGGCACAGTGGTAACAATTGATGGCACAGTGGCTGCGTTTGATGGCATGGCACAGTGGCGACAATTGATGGCACAGTGGCGACAATTCATGGCACAGTGGCTGCATTTGATGGGCACAGTGGCTGCATTTGATGGGCACAGTGGCTGCATTTGATGGGCACAGTGGTTGCAATTGATGGGCATAGTAGCTGCGTTTGATGGGCACAGTGAGGCTGCAATTGTTTTGTTTTTTTTCCCGTTTGTTTGCGCCCCCCAAAAATTTTGAGCACCAGCCGCCACTGCCTCCACGGGTGTGTGCTTTAGTGCGCCCCATGTAACGGAGACCTAATACTTATGCCCCGTACACACGGTTGGAATTTCTGCCAAGAAAAGTTTGATGTGAACTTTTGGTTGGAAATTCAGACCGTGTGTAGACTCCATCAGACTTTTTCTGTCGGAATTTCCGCCAAGAAAAATTTGAGAGCCGGTTCTCAATTTTTCCGACAAGAAAAATTCCAATCGTCTGTATGCAATTCCGCTGCACAAAAAAACACGCATGTTTGTAATCAAGTCGACACATGCTCGGAAGCATTGAACTTAATTTTTCTCAGGTCGTCGTTGTTGTACGTCATCGCGTTCTTGACGGTCGGAATTTTGTGTGACCGTGTGTGTGAAACACAAGTTTGAGCCAACATTCCATCGCAAAAAAATCCACGGTTTTCTTGTTGGAATTTTCGATCGGGTGTACGTGGCATTACCCTTCCTTGTGCTCCACTTCTGTCTCACCACTTGCTTGCAAAAGACCTGTGAAATAGTCAGTGGTGGTGGAGGGGGGAGTTCTCACTCTCTGTGCTTGCCCCACTCTGAGGGGCCCTTAGACTGGATTCACACCTATGCATTTTTAGTGCTTTGTGCATTTTGAAGATTTGCTCTACAGTCCATTTAACATGGTGGTTTCCTATCGAACACGTTCTGTAGAGCAAATCTGCAAAATGCAAAAAGCACTAAAAATGTATAGATGGAAATCAGGCCTTAGTGCTTTTTTTACAAAAAATCCTCTCAGCCCCCCCAAAAACAATGTGTCCCTACATCCACAGGTCCATACTTTCTTCAGTGTCTGAAGCCTCCCATGCTGTCTGCAGCCCAGCCAGCAAAAATATACTGTCAGGCTGGCCACGAACCAAACTCCCATAGACTTGAATGTTCTGTACCCATTTAGCAGGCGCAGTGTCCCATTTCTAATCTATGGGATGCAAGTACACAGAGAGCCTTGCACTAAACATTTACCGGCTGTGCTGCAGACAGTATGGGAGGCCGCAGCCATCAGAGAAGGTAAGTACGGACCTGCAGGACAGCATCCACTTTAAAGACACCACACCATTCTGAACTATCAGTAAATGGGCACACATTTGCTAAATTGAAAGAAAAAAGAACCTATTTGAATATAACCCGATATACTTTCTATGACCTCTACAATTAAGCCCCAAAGGATGGGGTGAAACGCGTCAGTGGCGTGGCTTAGGAGGAGTTCAAGGCTGAGGTTGTTTACAACTCCCTTTATATGATGAGCTGGGGCTGTGCGGAATCCTTCTGTCCTTTAGCCTAGGTTCACACTGACGTTGGGAATGAAATGGTGCGAGTTCAGCTGAACTTTGGGGGGCGACTTCAGAGACATCTGTGGGGGTTTCTGCACAGATGTCTACTGAAATTGCACCCTGAAGTCGCCAAAAGTAGTACAGAAACAATTTTTTGGAGTTGGTGTGGCGCTGTATTTGCGGCGTGGCACCGATTCGGACGGTGCCGTTGCCGGAAATAGCCGCAGATTTGGCATGTAATTTGACATGTTAAATCCTGTAATGGGAACCAGGGCTTAAAGGGGTTGTAAAGGTAAAAGTTTTTTTACCTTAAAGCGGTAGTTCACCCTCCTTCACCTCATTATTCCATTACTTTCGGCATCGTAGCGCGAGCTACGGTATGCCGGTCTTAAATTTTTAATCCCCGTACTCACTGTGCTATTGATGATTGAAGAATCCGACTCCCGCGGGGAATGGGCGTGCCTATGGAGAGGGAGGATGATTGACGGCCGGCTCTGGCACGTCACGCTCCCCGAAGAAAGCCGGAGTAGGTCTCGGCTATTCACAGCGCCTGCGCACAGGCTATGCGCAGGCGCCGTGAATAGCCAAGCCTATTTCGGCTATTTCCGGAGAAGCGTGACGTGCCAGGGCCGGCCGTCAATCACCTTCTCTCACCATAGGAACGCCCATTCCCCGGATTCTTCAATCAACGATAGCACAGTGAGTACGGGGATTAAAAATTTAGGACCGGCATACCGTAGCTCGCGCTACGATGCCGAAAGTAATGATCTAATAAAAAAAAAACTTTTTTTTTTTTTTTTAACAGGGTGAACCCCCGCTTTAATGCATCCTATGCATTAAGGTAAAAAAACATCTGACAGCACCGCCCCCCCCCCCTCCCCCGAGCCCCCGTTTTACTTACCTCACTCCTTGAAAGTCCTGTGCGCGTTCTCGTCCTCCTGTTCGGTTCCCAGCCTGGCCGTTGATTGGCTAGGCTGGGCGGATTGATAGCAGCACAGCCATTGGCTGGCGCTGCTGTCAATCACAGCGGATGATGTGGCGCGCCGGGGGGCGGGGCCGAGTGATACAGTGGGCGGCTATGGCCGCCGCTGTATCACAGGAGCGCGCTCGCAAAAGCTTTCCACCATGCGAGGGAGCTTGCATGAACGTGGAAAGCTTTTGCGAGGAGGAGCAGAGACAGCCGCCGAGGGACCCCAGAAAACACGTATCCGGGTCACTCTGTGCAAAACGAACTGCACAGCGGAGGTAAGTATAACGTGTTTGTTATTTTTAAACCAAAAAAATCTTGCCTTTAGTGTCCCTTTTAAGGCTTCCTTGTTTTCTGGATTAAGCAGCTAACAGCCTCTGCACCCAGTGCTGGCCCAAGACATTGTGCTGCCTGGTACCAAGAATGAAATGCTGCCCCCCCCCCCCAAAAAAAAAACTGCGCCCACTAAAATGCCCCCACATCCATTATTTTATATCATGATAACTAAAGTGGACCTATCATGGCTCTATACATGTATATAGGAGTATAAAGAGGACCTGTTATGGTTGTTTACATGTATAGGAATATAAAAAGGACCTATTATGGCTCTATTCGTGCAATTAACCCCACAGTGGAGTGGAGAGCGGAACAGGAGGAGCGGTCAGGCGGCAATTCGCCCCACAGTGGAGAGCGGAGCTGGCGGAATGGGATAGCGTGCGGGCGACAATTTGCTGCCCCCCTGAAAGTGCTGCCTGGTACAATGGTACCATCGGGTCCCATGGTAGGGCCGGCCCTGTCTGCACCCGTACAACACCCTGGGACACCAGACCTGCGCAACACTAGAGCACCTCGAGCGGCACCATAAGTTCTTACACGGTATCGTGAATCGAATGTTACACCACAAATATTCTCCAAAATTTAAATTCTTTAAAAAAAAATAAAAAAATGTATGCAAAAATGTGTCCGTTACCAGCACTGCATTCCCTCAGAGTAAAACATTGCTGACACTTGTGTCTCCTTTTATCCTGGAAAACATGACAGAGTGGCTTTTACGTCTAAGTGGACATTGGTTGTGTCATGTTAACATGCTACAAAATGCCGCAACAGACGTGCCTCGTTCGCCCACCCCTCCTTCCCCCGCTTCATTAATTAGAAGCCTTGGCAGACAGTGCGAATGGTCCAGACTGTCATTGTCCGCTAACCGTTAATCTCTCTCTTTCCAGGAAAATGATAATTAAGAGATTTATAATATTCAATCATGGGATTAGATGACATTGCAAAGAGGCTGCTGAGATCAGGAGGATAACAAGTGAATAAGTCAATCTGGGCGGTAATTATGTAAATTTCCTCCTGGTGCTTTGGCATTCAGAACTGCTGGCTGGGTTTGAAAGACCCGATCGTTGTTGGTCTCATAAACCGAAGGAGTTTATTGATAGCTTGCCTTTTTTATTATAAAGGAAGATATGGATCCTTACAATTTTGCTTGTTTAAAGGGGTAAGATTTTTAAGAGATATTCACTCTGGATGCAGCCAAGTTACATCACCGGCGAATGCGCTCTGAAGGTCCGACATACTGTGCCAGAGCTTCATGCCAGAGCCGATGCAGTGAAATCATCATGGCTCCGGCCGCTCATACAGCCAGAGGCCATGAACCCAGAAGAAAGATTAGGAGAAGATGGAAGCCCTCTGAAAGCCTCGTACACACGACCGGTTATCCCGGCAGGAAAACTGCCAGGAGAGTATGCTACCTAGCAGTTTTCCCGTCAGGAAAACAGCCGGGAATCCCAACGGGAAAATAGAGAACCTGGCTCTCTATTTTCTCCATGAGATTCCCATGAGAGTGTTTCCTGCCGGAAGAAAATGGTTGTCTGTATGCTTACCAGTCCGAAGGTAAACCTGTGCATGCTCGATAAGCCTTCGACGCATTCGCGGTAGCATACAAGGCATAATGTAGGGTGAAGCAAGATGTAGCGGTTTAGGAGCTCGGAGACAGGGGGTGAGCCTGGCTCTCATCAGGGGGGCCATTATTGTTATATATTGGAGTGGGCTGCAATGGAGGTACACCCCAGACGACGTGTATTGACACGAAACGCGTCGGGGGAATCCATTGCCACCTCATCTTTACTTATGCATATGCGCTGCACCTTCTCTTCAATTGTAAGTGCAACCGCTTATTACATTTTTTAGATTCCATTTACGGAATCACGCTATGTTGCCTCCTTTCTCCTTTCTCCCCATATCCTTCCCCTAATGAAATACATTGAGGGCAAGCTGCAAGCCATTGGGGCTATTGTCTACTCTATGCTTGGTGGAATCAATTTTTTCTGAAGTCCTATTGGTCGACTCATTGCTTCACAAGAAGTCTTTGGAAATTACATTAGTCCTTAAGCTTGTTTGACTCATATGAGATATAGGTTTCATTGAGTCCATACGTTCCGTTAAGCCTGCATCTTTATCGGTGGAGGGTCCTTTCGCTGCACATAAGAAGTCACCTTGATTTTTTGCATCACTTCAATGTTCACGTTTTAGATCACTTCATGACACGTGGTGGATGTTTTGGCTATCTATGGTCATACATGGACTTATTATTATTATTTGGTTCACAAATATATGAGTTTCCCACAGACTAATTTTTATTACTGTCTTGCTTTGTACAGCATTATTTATGTTAATTTTGGATACATTTATTTTATCATTTATGGTATCATTTTAAGCGCTACACATATACCTTACTATTTTCTTCACATGCTTTTTTTCAATTAGCTGTGTTAGCATCTCCACTTATTCACTGGCAGCGCAGAGTTATCCACAACACATAGTGTAGGGTGTAGCAAGATGGCGGCGACGGCATTGAATGTGACGAGAGCCCGGCTCGTCGTAGTCGATGACGTCACCGCGTTCTTGCCATTCAAAAGAACGGCGGTTCTTTCGAATGGCCGTCTCTATGCACGGCTTGGCAAGCCAAGCTTGCTAGGAATCCCGTTAAGAAAACCAATGTTTTTTTCCTGACGGAATTCCTGCCGTGTGTACAGGGCCTCAGAGTTGACAGCATGCCGTTGGAGGGCTTCTTTCTAAGGTAATTATCTCATACTAGGACATTATGCTATTGCCTTACTGGTGTTTTCGTTTTTTTTACTACCGATTTAGGAAAGGTACCTGTAAAGCAGGCCATACACTAGGGTTGTCCAGATACCGATACCAGTATCGGTATCGGGACCGATACCGAGTATTTGCGGGAGTACTCGTACTCGTACTCGTGCAAATACCCCCGATACCTAAATGCCGCCGCCGCATCGAAAGCCGCCGCATCGCACCGCACCGCCGCATGGGTTAAACGCCATGCGGGAACATCACAGCTATTCAAATGAATGCTGTGATCTTCTCCATGCGGCGGCGGCAAAGGTATGGGGGACATGGCTGGACTCGGGACATGGCTGGACTCGGGACATGGCTGCATATGTGAGGGACCTTGCTAGAGGGACATGGCTGCATATGTGAGGGACATGGCTAGAGGGACATGGCTGCATATGTGAGGGACATGGCTGCATATGTGAGGGACATGGCTGCATATGTGAGGGACATGGCTGGGGGGGACATGGCTGCATATGTGGGGGACATGGCTGCATTTGGGGACACATTTAAAAAAAGTATCGGTATTCGGTATCGGCGACTACTTGAAAAAAAGTATCGGTACTTGTACTCAGTCCTAAAAAAGTGGTATCGGGACAACCCTACCATACACCAATAGAATTTAGGTTGAAAATTATGATTTTCAAAACATTCTAATAGTTACATAGTAGGTGAGGTTGAAAAAAGACGCAAGTCCATCAAGTCCAACCTATGTGTGTGATTATATGTCAGTATTACATTGTATATCGCTGTATGTTGTGGTTGTTCAATAGTCAATAGTTAACAGGGTCAAATCGGTGATCGTTTTCCACCATAGTGATGAAAATTTTTATAGAACCCAATAGAAAATAAATTCTTGAAAGAAACAAAATTTTAACAATGAATGTGGCTCCTATTTGGAAACATGGATTGATTTCAAAATCGAAGCATATGAAATCCTAAAGTACTTTTGAACGTCATTCATCAAGTCTCTGATGACATTATGAAACGTACTGCCAAGATTTTCCATACGAGCAGCCAGCTTCCAAACTCAAATATTGGTACAGTGGTACACTGCAATGTTATTAACGTGAAGTGTCAAAATAGGGTGGAGCTTTGCTTTAAGAAGAAGAAGAAGCTCTGATGCTAGAATTATTGCTCTCATTCTGGCGTGCGCATCGATATGAAACATGTGTATCACAATCTAAGTTTTCAGACGTAGGCGTACCACTACATGCGTTTACATTTTGTGACAGGAAGTCAGGTAAATCTGTGGGTGTTGTCACTGATGGGACATACATTTCTGCCTTGTTTAGACGATACACAGATTGTTATCGGGCGTCGGCTACAAACGTAGCCAGAGGAAGGCTAAAGGCCGTTGAAAAGCTTCAGCTGTTCAGAATGAAGCAATCAAGGCCTTCATAAGTAGCCAGAGGATTACCACTTTGTTGCTGCACCATTCCTAAGGCTTTGTGAGTAGGAGAGCAGCGTACTGAAAGTCTCCTGATGAGGTGAGGAGACCATTGGTTTTTCTGTGTTAACAAAATCAAAAAGACTATTGTTTTCTGCTGTATGACCAGCACTGTCTGCCCAGCGCTAGGCTGAGCCAGGCTCCATAGATAGGTTCCTGTGTGGAAGGTAGACGCCCAGAGTGGCTAGGATTTATTTTATGTTTAATTTTATTTATGCTGTTTGGATGCTTGCAATTATTTTCCAGCAAGATGGAAAAATAAACCAAAAACTTTATTTTTCAACTGTCTTAGACTGCCAGTCTGTATAAATTCAGTGTGTGGTGAACCCAACCAAGGGGGTCACACACCCCGCTACCGAGCTAACCCCTCACAATTTATACGTGCGTATATGTTTGAGCACCTAATGTGATCGCAAAATTCAAACATGACTTAGGCCCCTTTCACATTGAGTTTTTCAGGCGGTTTAGTGCTAAAAAATAGCGCCTGATTACCGCCTGAATAACTCCTGCCCCAGCATTCTCAATGTGAAAGCCTGAGGACTTTCACACTGAGGCGATGCGCTGGCGAGAGAGAAAAAAATCTCCTGCAAGCAGCATCTTTAGAGCGGTGTGTATACGGCTCCTTCACCGCTCCTTCCCATTGAAAACAATGGGACACTGTGGTAATACCGCCGGCAATGCGCCTCTGCAGAGGCGCATTGCTGGCGTTATTAACCCTTTTTTGGCCGCTAGCGGGGAGTTAATACCGCACCGCTAGTGGCCGAATTCCACGGCAATTCCGAACGTATAGCACGTCCTGCCACAGTGTGAAAGGGGCCTTACAGTTACCCTTTGAGGTTTATATAAAACTAGTAATAACATTTTAATACATACATTTTTCATGTTGAAGTGTGTATACATTTTTTTTGGCCCCTCTGTATATTAGAAATCATACACAGAAGCAATTTTTTCTTAAATTTACAGAGGTAACATAAGATTGTTTGATCCACCCACACCTGGACGGGAACACACCTCAGCCTCTCAGCGAGCCGCTGGGAGCCTGAGCCGGCCGCTTCCACCCCATCCACAGCCCAACTCTCCAGCGAGAGCAGAAGTCACCAGCTCTCTGCGCAGGGAGCCCTGACAACCGAGCGATCAGTGGTGTTTGATCGATCGGTTCTCAGTGTTAGAGCTAATGGGGGACAGATGCAGCATTGGTAATTATGAATCTGCAAAAAAAAAAAAAAAACAACCCATATGTCTCAGTGCTTCTGACGCACATCATAACCTTGGTGAAGAGATAGAATATTTCATGAAGCCAGGAGCATCAATCTGCTAATATGCAGTATCACTCCGAAGCCCATTTGCAAATGCAGGGACATCATTAGACACACAAGATCCTTTAATCTAATATTGTTGTTGAATGAATCAGGGACATGTCACCATACTAACAGACTGTTTGTATCATAAGCTCTAAATTTTCACCAAAGCCTTAGCCTGCCTTACGTCGGGTCTTATCCATCTGATGGCCAGAGAAAATCTCAGATCACAAAGTGTGCAGAAGAACAAACCTCTTGAAATCTTTCCAAAGGGGGACAGTAAGAATTTGGCTCTTATTATTCTCTCTACTCCACCACAACAAAATAATGATCCCGTATCAACACAATCCCCCACCCCCAAAAAAAACACACAGAATCCTAAGGTTCAACCCTTCACAACGCTATAAAATAAAAAACAAAGTGTAATTCCGCTAATGCCCATACGTGGAAAAAGGTTGGACCCATCCAACATAGGAGACTTCTCAACATCTCACGTGAAGACAAGGTAGACTAGTCATGACGTAGATACGTACAAGCAGTGCTTTAACTGGGCCGGAACGCGGCGGTACTCAGTACCACCACTTCCAAAAATGGCCCTGGAGAGTACCAGCACCTCTCCGTGCGCCCAGTATGTGGGTTTCCCGTACCGGAACGCAGCCCCAGGCCAGGAATATGATGATACGGCCCGACGGACCTTTTAATCTGGCCCCCGGGCGGAGAGCTAGCTACAGCATTGTAGTGGCTGGCCGCTGGGCGAATTACATCGCGCACCGTCTCCTCCATAATATAATAGTCATTGGCTGGGCCGGCCATCAGCTAGTGGAGGGGGGCGGGCCGTGTGCAGAGTACGGCTTGAGCCGTACGTGCAGGCGCAGGCAGGGAGTTGACCTCACGTTAGATGACGTCAACTCCTTTCCGCGCGCCTGTGAGGAGCGATCAGTGCGGCGTGGTGGATGTGAGCTGGTGACTGGCCCTCCTAGGACGGTGCAGCAAAGTGAAAAATCAGTCATCGGACTTTGCTTTGGATCTGAAGTACAGATTCTGTACTAATGGTGAGTGATGTTTTGTTGCTATGGCTGCTCACAGACTGATATGTATATACTTCTCCTATCTATTTTCTGTGGTGTCTGTCCCTTGTCATGCTTTGTGCCCATTTTATCTTCTCTTTTTTTAGTTTCTGACATCAGCTGGTTTATGTAATTTTAGCAGAAAATGCACCAATATATTGCAAACCATAGCAGCTAGAAGGATGAAGAGGTGATGGGGAATGACATCTCACAGCGTCTCCTCCTATAGAGATTAGGAACTCTGCAATTTATCATGGCTCGTTTCAGACAGCCATGCAGACTTGCCCTGTTATTTTCCTTTTATGTTTATTTTCTCGGTTTTGTCTTGAAAAGTAGGAAGATGTTCATTGTATGATTATTGTTGCAAGCTTGCACATGGACTGCTCAGACTGATGAATAACATCCATTATTCTATCTATTTTCTGTGGTGTCTGTCCCTTGTCATGCTTTGTGCCCATTTTATCTTCTCTTTTTTTAGTTTCTGACATCATCAACTGGTTTATGTAATTTTAGCAGCAAAATCAAATGTTAGGTTTCGTCTAAGAGAGGGTTTGTAAAATATATATATTTTCATGTTCAGTATTGGGGGGGGGGGGGTGGGAGCACCGGCGCCTAATAGAGTACCGGCACCTCTTTTGGCCCACTTAAAGCACTGCGTACAAGTACAACTGAGGCCTCGTACACACGGCCGAGGAACTCGATGTGCCAAACGTCGAGTTCCTCGTCGAGTTCAGGGATGAAGCCGCCGAGGAGCTCGGCGGGCCGCCTTCTCCCATAGAACAACGAGAAAATAGAGAACATGTTCTCTATTTTCTCGACGAGTTCCTCGGCGGCTCCATCGGGCCAAAAGTGTACAGACGACAGAGTTTCTCGGCAGAATCCGGGTTTGACCGAGTTTCTCGCTGAATTCTGCCGAGAAACTCTGTCGTGTGTACGAGGCCTCAGACTGAGCTGAAACCAATGTATGTGTCCTGAAGAAAGGCGAAGCAAGGGGCTCAAGATAGAGACAGATTCATTTATAAAAGATAGATGTTGTAAAAATACTTTACAGTGAGTAAGAATAGACTTAAAGTGGTTGTAAAGTCAGGCAGCTTTTTTTATCTTAATGCATTCTATGCAATAAGACAAAAAGCCTTCATTGTGTAGCAGCCCCCCCCCCCCCTCTCAATACTTACCTGAGCCCACTCCCTATCGACCGATATCCACGAGTGCCTCTGCCATCTGGGAGTCTCCCTCCTGGTTGGCTGAGATACAACAGCAGAAGTCAATGGCTCATCAATGTGCTATTGATCATTGTCAATCAAACGCAGATAGCCAATCAGGAGAGAGAAGGTGTGGCGCCGAACGGAAGCTCTGTGTCTAAAAGGATACACGGAGCTGCAGCTCGGCTCGGGTGCCCCCTTAGAAAGCTGCTTTCTGTGGGGGCACTCAACAGGAGGGAGGGGCCAGGAGCTCCAGCCAGGGACCCGAGCAGAGGAGGATTGGGGTGGCCCCGTGCAAAACCACTGCACAGAGCAGGTAAGTATAACATGTTTGTTATTTTAATAAAAAAAAAAATGAAGACTTTACAATCACTTTAAACCAAGGGGTACAGAGACGGATAATGTATAAATTAAGACAGTGCTAGGCCATGCCATGGTATGATTATCGAGAAAAGACACACAGGATTCACATTAACCCAGAATGTAAAGTTACAAAACACATAAGTCAAACACAAGGCCTGCAGGCTGAATCTTTCGGAGAGGGAGAGACACAGATCAGTGGGGTGTACGGATCGTGCAATGCCACTGCCCACAGGTGTCACCCCTCGCACCCCTGCCCCTTCATAACAACGCCACTGCTTCCGCCTACTGCTAAATTGACTGGACCGAAAAAAGTACCCCTGCCCATGCAGAATGGGGACAGCAGCATGGGCTGTCCCCCGCCTCTGCCTCAGCTCAAAGCACCTTACGTCCGCCTGTCATTCAGCCACAGACAGAGCGACCATACTACATTTGTGGTTAAGCGACAGGAACAGCCGGGAGGTCGCCCTGCACTCGCGGGAGTCCGGGAGCCGCGGCCAAATGCGGGAGGCTCCCGGGAGACTTGAGATGTCTGTGAGGGGGACTGGATCAGAAAAAAAGCTCATTCCTGTGATGGAGGAGGTGAACAACTATGACTAGGCCTCACTTAGTAACGTCCTAGTAATATTCCAGTCAGGCTTTGGAAGATATGTAAATGGCCTACACTTATAGAAAAGGCATTATTCAACTTCAGTCAGAGCTGCACAGTTTGGCTTTTATCTACTAACACCCCTTACCTGCATAGGCAGTTTTTTTGTAAAGGTGAACTAACCCTTGGAAAAAAAAAATGGTTCATTATTTTAAATAGCTATACGCAAGGATTGTACCAGTTCTATATAAAAGACTCTTGTGTCCAAGTTTCTCTCACATTTCTCTGTATTCCATCTACATTTATTACAGGAAATAAACACTTCTCCCAACAACGTAACAGATTTCACAGGCCACTTTCTCTTTCAACATACTGCCTTTTTCACCGCTGGATTGTGTTACCGCAGCTGGCGGCAATGCAGGGTTCAGCACACAGAATCTCCAGCAGTGTGGCTCTCCTCGATGATAAACTCCAGACTAAGAAAATACTTGGCAGACCTGTTCAGTTTTTTTTAGATGCAAATCGATGCATTTTTCTTCGTTCCTGAAGCTCGTAGGGGCACCAGTAAGCAAGTTGGTCATCTCTAAGGCCCTATAGACATGGGCTTCAGGTTGTACAAAGACCCATTTCACACTGGGTCGCTTTGCAGGCGCATAGCGCAGCGGAATTGACAGTAAAGCGCCGCAAAAAATAGCCACGCTTTACCGCAGATGCCTCCCCTGCCGCAGTGTGAAAGGGGCCTAAAAGGTTGATGTCCACAAGCTTTTGTTTGCTTCAAACAGGTTTTGCATTTCCTTACAAGTGATTGGAAACGCAAAACCTGCTTGAAACAGGTCAGAAGGTCAACTGCAGGTCAATGAATGGTCTCAAAAACAGATGTCGAAGCGATATCATCGACCATCCTAAAGCCAGTCAAAAAGATTCTACTTTTTTTGTGACATGTTCCTCTAAACTTGTACTCTACCCAGGCAAAGGGATACCTTTTAAGCCGCGTACACACGATCAGTCCATCCGATGAGAACGGTCTGAAGGAATGTTGTCATCGGTTAACTGATGAAGCTGACTGATGGTCCGTCGCGCCTACACACCATCGGTTAAAAAAAACGATTGTGTCAGAACGCGGTGACGTAAAACACAACGACGTGCTGAAAAAAAAACGAAGTTCAATGCTTCCAAGCATGCGTTGACTTGATTCTGAGTATGCGCGGGTTTTTAACCGATGGTTGTGCCTACTAACGATCGGTTTTGACCTATCGGTTAGGAATCCATGGGTTAAATTTAAAGCAAGTTGGCTTTTTTTTAACGGATGGTTAAATAACCTATGGGGCCACACACGATCGGTTTTGACCGATGAAAACGGTCCATCAGACCGTTGTCCTCTGGTTAACCTATCGTGTGTACAAGGCCTTAAGGCTTCATGTACACATAGCCTACACTGGCAGATTCTAAAGCTTAAAGCGGTGGTTCACCCTCCTTAACATGATTATAGCATTAAATTTGGCATCGTAGCGCGAGCTACAGTATGCCGGTCTTACATTTTTAATCCCCGTACTCACTGTGCTATCGATCATTGAAGATTCTGACTCCCGCGGGGAATGGGCGTGCCTATGGAGAGGGAGGATGATTGACGGCCGGCTCTGGCACGTCACGCTCCCCGAAGACAGCCGGAGTAGGTCTCGGCTCTTCACGGCGCCTGCGCACAGGCTATGCGCAGGCGCCGTGAAGAGCCAAGCCTATTTCGGCTATTTCCGGAGAAGCGTGACGTGCCAGGGCCGGCCGTCAATCACCTTCTCTCACCATAGGAACGCCCATTCCCCGGAATCTTCAATGATCCATAGCACAGTGAGTACGGGGATTAAAAATTTAAGACCGGCATACTGTAGCTCGCGCTACGATGCCGAATGTAATGGTAGTAAAAAAAAAAAAAATTTTTTTTTTTTTAGTAGGGTAAACCCCCGCTTTAAGTTTAGGAGCTTTTGGTGTTTTTTTTTTTTTGCCAAAGCTCCTAAACTCAACTCCATAAAAGCCTATGTGTCACTGTCAATGTACACATAGGCGTTTAGGAGCTACCGCGTTTAGGTGAGCTTCAAACGCCCTCTCCTGAGAGCGGAAGAATCATGTTCAGGATAGGAATGTTTTGACCACCGTCGTGGGAAAAACGAAAAACGCTGGAAAACCACTGCAATTTCCCATGTCCACGGTAAATGTAGGCCAGTGTTCATGAAGCCTTATGCTTGTCCCACCAGCAAAGGGAACCCCTTCACCAAAACATACACGTTGAAACACCCCCTTTCCAAGCTTCACCCAGCTCTCTGCCTCCCTACAATACTATATAAGGTAATAGAACCGATTACTCGATCAATGAGCAATGAAATGAATATCAACAATATGCAACACTAAATAGATAACCCTTGGGTACTAGAACTATAGCCAATCAGTATGGCCTGGCGTCCCAGGCCAAACTTCAATACAGTTTTAGGCTAATAGTTTGTGCACTTGTGCGTTGGCATGAGTTGGCGTGTAAAGAGCAATTTATAATCCAAAAGGGTAATAGTAAACTGTTGAAAGTTTCCTGAATAGTCAAACCGCAAAGATGGATATCAACAATCCGCCCTCCCGCAAGACAATCAGTACTCTCGGGCAAGTGCCCGTCTCACCCAACCGATTCAGGCCTTGTCCTTGTGTGGCACTCCGTCCCCGATCTCCAGCCACAGTCCTGTTAGCCGGAAGCCTCCGGTTCTCAGACAGGTCGCAGGGGTACTGGAAACTCGTCCGATCATTCAGGCAGAGGCTCCGTCTCTTCTTCTCAAAGGCACTCCGCCCGGGCGTATGTAGGCCTCAGCTGCGGCCTACTCCCCGTGGAGACACTTCTGGCAGTGTCCTCCTGGGTTGAAGAGGCAGTCCAGAGAGAACGCGCCAAACATGTCCTCTCCCTTAAATTACCTCCCCTAGCAGGCGGCGCGGAAGGGAAAGCATCTTGGGGTTGTACAGCTGCTCTCTGGGTAATGTAGTTTATTACAGGCCAGGGCAAATGGAGTCTCTTCTCCTTCTGAACTCAATCCCCCAACATTCTCTGCGGTACCAGAACAAAATGTAAACAACAACAGGTGGCTCTAACCCAACTCGGCCACAGGAGGGAGCTGAGATCCTTCACGATTAGCAATGGTAGTCTTTTATATCACATCAAAGAGGGTGATACCCCGCTACACTTACTTATCTCTCCGGCAGGCTCCCTCCATCAATGTGACTGGTCTCCTGAAGCCTCTACTCCAAGGCACTCCGGGCTGCAGTTGCATGATGATGTAATCAAGAACAATGCAGGGCCAACAGGCCTGTATCATACATGAAGACAGTGAGGGACTGTTCATATGCTGGGGCAGAGGAGAGCAACAGAGCCTACCAGAGCGAGGAGTAAGGTATTACACCCTATTCTTCATTCTCTAGAATTAACAAGCATGTCGGCCTTGCAGTGGAAGGTACTTTTATGTTCATAGGGCCATATTCTCCTAGATTTCCGGCGGGCGGCGCGTAAGCCATTTACACTCCGCCGCCCCAACCTACAGAAGCAAGTGCTGTATTCCCCAAACACTTGCTCCGTAGTTTGGGGCGGCGGAGTTTATTTGGCCCGGCGTATCCCCGCGTATCTCCAAGGGGGCGGCCTCTATTTAAATTAAGCGCGCCCCCGATTCTAACGAACTGCGCATGCGCCGGGCTTAAAATAGCCCAGTGCGCGACATTGACGTAAAGTCATATTCAAGAACGACTTAGTAAAACGACGTACCCGACGGGAAAACACGACGCGGACCCGACGCCATACTTAACATGGCCTACGTGGGACTGGCGTAAGGTTACCCCTCATATAGCAGGGGTAACCTTACGCCTACGCAAACGACGTAAGCGATGGTTACGCGACGCAAATTTGTTCGGGAATCGGCGTATCAGGCTCATTTGCATAAACAAATGAGACCTGAACGTAAACGCCACCTAGCGGCCGGCGGAGCAATTACATTTAAGATCCGACAGTGTAAGTGACTTACACATGTCGGATCTTCAGTGTATCTATGCGAAAATGATTCTAAGAATCACTCGCATAGATACGCGGGTCAAAAAAGAGACATACGATGGAGTATCCTGAGATACTCCATCGTAACTTTACTCAGAATATGGCCCATAGTTCCTGGAGTTAAGCTAATTGCAAAAGTGTATTTTTCAGCATACTGGTACTCTTTGTACCGTGCTCTGCGCCCCGAGCTGACCCTTTTTTGAAGCCAATTTAAAAGAAAAAAAAAAAAACATTGAAATCCATACATCTGGTGCCCTGCATGTAGATTAGGGGATGGATTAGGGGGGGCAGTGCCCCTGTGCCCCTATGGATGGGCCGCCACTGTTCTAAAGGGAGCACTGCACTATACTCTCTGGTGCAGAGGTATAGTGACTGGGTTGGTGGTGGTGTCTAGCGCTGAAGAATGAATGGTCACACTATGGAACAGTATAGCATCAAACTGAAGCTGGGTACGTATCCCTCCTGTGAATACAGGGCATATACCACACTACAGTGTACTTTTCACTTTGTCCAGTCAGGCGTTCTAACATTGCAGAGTTGCAAGTTTTCCTAAGCAACACTGGCAGTCTAGTGAACTGCTGTCCCCTCTTCCCTCCAATCTGTTTTTTCACAGAAACGCTTTGATTAGATAATTCACAAGTCAGCACGGCCTGCAGCAGTGGCTAATCTGAGGTAAAACATATGTAAATGCCCGGGCCTGCGGGCCTCCCGCTGTTGCTGAGGAATGGTGCAGGATGATATCCCCTCAGGGACAGCCGTGGCGCTGGCTTCCTCCACACAGAAAAGCCTTCAGAAGGGGCCTGTGTATGACTTTAAATGGTCATATGTTATATTATTAATACCCGCTCAGTGCCAAAATGGGCCCCACCACGTGTAAACAGCACATGTAACGGGCTCCGACGTCGCTTCTAATATTTACAGCGTGTTAACCCCTCTATCACTAGAAA
The DNA here is from genome assembly GCF_905171775.1 of Rana temporaria. NCBI lineage: Eukaryota > Metazoa > Chordata > Amphibia > Anura > Ranidae > Rana > Rana temporaria. The sequence goes on from NC_053490.1 coordinate 35,704,626, forward strand.
TGATAAACAGAAGTTCTGACAGAGCATGTCATCCTAAACACATGTGACCTTGTTAGATTAGAATGCATGATCTATAAAGGAGGGTGCCTGTAGTGTAGATGTTTATAAAGTAGTATTAAAACCAAAAGCAAAAATATAATACAGTATATTGCAGCTTACCAATCATTAGATATGGTGGCTGCATTTGTTTTCCCCCCGTTTTCACCTGATGATCTGGCCAGTAACACACCTCATGTATTAGAGTTTCTCCAATCTGGATGAAGGAGCACAGGGGGCAACTTTGGACAGCAGCATTGTCAGTCTGGGGGGAGGTTAGTGTTAGATAGTCTAGCAGATTTAGATACACTAAACAAATAGAAGCCAAACTCCAGATAATACTTATAAGCAGTAATAGCAATTACCATTCATGGGCTCAAATTGCACCGCACTGAATCGCAAGTCAACTGCACAGGAATGTGCGATTTACATGTGGGTAAGAGCCCTTTCACACTGAGGCGCTTTTCAACGGTTTGGCGCTCCAAAAAAGCACCAGAAAAGTTCACGGAATCCGCTTTCCATTAAAATCAATGAATGCTTGCACACTGGGGCGGTGCGCTGGCGGGGGGGGGGGGGGGGTATGTGGAGTATGTTTGGAGCGCTAAAAAAAGTGCCCCTCTCCATTGAAATTAAATGGAAATGAAAGCACCACAAAAGTGCCTCAAAATGGTTCTTGAAGCAGTTTTTGAGTCACAAAAGCGCACAGCTGACGCCTCAAAAGCACTTGAAAAGCGCTGCAAAAGGAGTTTTCAAGTGCCTCGTGTGAAAGGGCTCAGTGTGAACTGGAGCTTAATAATTTTAACTGCCTTTAGAGCACTTTCACACTGGGGCGCAGAGGCGACGGCGGCAAAGCACCACCATTTTTAGCCACGCTTTACTGTCGTTTTGGCCGCTAGCAGGGCGTTTTTAACCCTTTGAACTTTAATGGCATCCCAGTCTTAGTCTGTAGGGTTCAAAATTGAGTTGGTCCACCCTTTGCAGGTATAACGGCTTCAACTCTTCTGGGAAGGCTGTCCACAAGGTTTAGGAGTGTGTCTATGGCAATGTTCGACCATTCTTCCAGAAGCGCATTTGTGAGGTCAGACACTGATGTTGGACAAGAAGGCCTGGCTCGCAGTCTCCGCTCTAATTCATCCCAGGCCAGTCAAGTTCCTCCACCCCAAACTCGCTCGTCCATGTCTTTATGGACCTTGCTTTGTGCACTGGTCCAAATCATTTGGTGGAGGGGGATTATGGTGTTGAGTTGTATTTCAGGGGCTAGGTTTGGTCCCTTAGTTCCAGTGAAGGGAACTCTTGAAGCATCAGCATACCAAGACATTTTGAACAGTTTGAGGATGGCCCCTTTCTGTCCCAACATGACTGAGCACCAGTACACAAAGCAAGGTCAATAAAGACATGGATGAGCAATACTGGGGTGGAGGAACTTGACTGGCCATCAAACACCTTTGGGATGAATTAGAGCGGAGACTGCGGGCCAGGCATTCTCATCTATATCAGTGTCTGACCTCACAAATGCTCTTCTGGAAGAATGGTCAAACATTCCCATAGACACACTCCTAAACCTTGTGGACAGCCTTCCCAGAAGAGTTGAAGTTGTTATAGCTGCAAAGGGTGGGCCAACCCAATATTGAACCCTACAGACTAATAGGTAGATTCACAAAGATTTAGGCCGGCTTATCAGTAGATAAGCCGACCTAACTCCAAATCTACTCCGCCGTATGTTTAAGCGTATGCTCAAACAGTGATACGCTTAAACAAAGCTAAGATAGGACGACTTGCGCCGTTCTATCTTAGCTTGCAATTTTTCGGATGGCCGCTAGGTGGCGCTTCCATTGCGGCCGGCCTAGATTATGTAAATGAGCTTGTACGCCGATTCCCGAACGTACGCCAGCCCGCCGCAGTCGAATTACATAGTTTCCGTAAGGCCTTAGGCGGCTTAAAGTTATTCCACCTATGAGGTGGAATAACAATGTTAAAGTATGGCTGCCGTTCCCGCCGCAAGGTTCGAATTTTTTACGTCGTTTGTGTAAGTCGTCCGCGAATCAGGAGTTACGTCGTTTACGTCCACGTCTAAATCAATAGGCCCGTACGGCATACTTAGCCACAATGCGCACTGGGAAATGTAGGCGCCCGGCACATGCGCAGTAGCAAAAAACATCAAAAAACGTGAGGTCAAGCCTCATTTCCATACAACACGCCCCCCTCCAACCAATTTGAATTAGGCGCCCTTACGCCCGCTCGTTTGAGGCTACGCCGCCGTATATTAGCAGGTAAGTAGATTGAAAATCACTACTAGCTTAGCCCTAAAGTTATTCCAATGTACCTGAATCTACCTATAAGACAGGGATGCCATTAAAGTTCATGTGCCTGTAAAGGCAGGCGTCCCAATACTTTTGGTAATATAGTGTATCACTAGACTGACTGAACAGAAATCCAATCTATTCACAGCGCGGTTCACCTATCCATCCCAGCAGTATATTTAGCCATTTGGAGGGGGTTGGGCGAGTAGTGCTGTGTCGGTCGATTGGAATGAGCGAGAAGATTTGGAAGGCAGTTATGTTATCTCTCGGACCATTAACAGTGAAAGCACTTTAATATACAATGCTGCGCTCTTTACTGTAATCCCAGCTCTTAAAGTAGAGACGTCTGAGCCTGGCATGAGAAGCCTGGCATTTCCATATATGTGCAGCACCAGGCCAGAAAACTCTGCCCGCTTCCCGGACAATTCCCATAGTCCTCTGCTCCTTCAGGCGCCATTCCTAGAAGCACCTCTCATTAATCCAGGTATTTACTCCACAAATCCCTCGATTAGGGCGGGAGATAAAGGTCTGGGCTTTTATCCACCTCACTGCCGCTCAGTGTCAGCTCGTTGTGCAAGGCTTTGTCTTCTATAAACAAAAGACAGGGAGGACAGATGAGCTCATAGTGAAGGATAATAAATGTTCCGGGCTCATACTATGCTCTGCAATTCATTATCCCGAGCGAGACAGAAACCAGCTCCTTAAAGGAGCCTTCCGTGCAGCCGGACCTGTGATCCATCGCTACTTTCCAACGTCCCCTCAGCGTCACATACGGTTATTAACCACTTGCCTACTGTGCACATACACCCCCTTCCTGACCAGACGAGATTTTAGCTTCCGGCACTGCGTCGCTTTAACTGATAATTGCGCGGTCGTGCGACGTGGCTCCCAAACAAAGTTTACGTCCTTTTTTTCTCACAAATAGAGCTTTCTTTTGGTGGTATTTGATCGCCTGTGCGGTTTTTATTTTTTGGGCTATAAACAAAAAAAGAGCGTAAATTTTGAAAAAAAAAAACACAATGGGCCAGATTCAAGAAGCAATTGCGCCTGTGTAACCATAGGTTACACAGCGCAATTGCTTACTTGCTCCGGCGTAGCGAATGCTCCTGATTCAGGAACATCGCTACGCCGACTGCAGCCTAAAATCTGCGTGGCATAAGGCTCTTATGCCACGCAGATTTTAGGCTGCATTCTTGCGTTGGCCGCTAGGGGGCGCTCCCATTGTGATCTGTGTATAGTATGCAAATTGCATACTAACACCGATTCACAACGTTGCGCGAGCCCTGCGTACGCAAATTACGTACGTCGGGTTTCGCGTAAGGTTACACATCCTAATAGCAGGCGCAGCCAATGCTATAGGATACCCACGTTCCCGCGTCGCAATATTTAAAATCTACGTCGTTTGCGTAAGTGAATCGTGAATGGCGATGGACGCCATTCACATTCACTTTGAAGCAAATGACGTCCTTGCGACGTCATTTGCCGCAATGCACGTCGGGAAAGTTTCCCGACAGAGGATGCGCTCTACGCTCGGCGCGGGAGCGCGCCTAATTTAAATGATTCCCGCCCCCGGCGGGATCATTTACATTGCGCGCGCTTACGCCGGGCAATTTTGCCGGCGCGCCCTCGCAATTTACGGAGCTACTGCTCCGTGAATCGAGGGCAGCGCAAAATATTTGGGGGGCGCAGGGCAAAATCGTTGCCCTGTGCCTCCGCAAATAAAGCGCAAATGTACCTGAATCTGGGCCAATATTTTTAACTTTTTGCTATAATAAATATCCCATTTTTTTTTCAAAAAAAATTTTTTTATCTTCGTTTAGGCCGATACGTATTCTTCTACATATTTTTGGTAAAAAAAAAAAAAAAACGCAATAACCGTATAGTGACTGGTTTGCGCAAAAGTTATATTGCCTACAAAATAGGGGACATATTTTTTTTTTTACTAGGAATGGCGGCGATCTGCGTTTTTTTTTTTCGTGACTGCGACATTATAGCGGACACATCGGACACTTTTGACACATTTTTGGGACCATTCACATTTATACAGTGAACAGTGCTAGAAATATGCATTGATTACTGTACAAATGTGACTGGCAGGAAAGGGGTTAACCACTAGGGGGCGGGGAAGGGGTTAAATGTGTAGCCTAGTCAGTGTTCTAACTGTAGGGGGAGGGGGGTGACTGGGGGAGGTGACCGATCTGTGTCCCTATGCACAAGGGACACAGCATCTGTCTCCTCTCCCTGACAGGACGCGGATCTCTGTGTTTACACACAGAGCTCCACGTCCCTGGTCAGTTACTGGGCAATCGCGGGTGCCCAGCAGCCATCGCGGCCGCCGGGCACGCGCACCGTGTTCTCAGTAACGCGACGGCGGCGCGCGCGCCCCCTAGCGGCTTCTAATGACAGGGCGTCATATGACGTCCTGTCAGAACAATAGAGTATTCCGCCCGCCGTCATTTGACGGCGTGCGGTAGTAAGATGGTTAAAGGGGTTGTAAAGGTTCGTTTTTATTTTCTAAATATTTTCCTTTAAGCTAGTGCATTGTTGGTTCACTTTTTTTTTGTCTGAATTTCTCACTTCCTGTTCCTCCTCAGTAAACTTGCCCCCATCATCCGAGCTGTTCTGGCTGGGGGTTAGTAGGCCAGGACAGCTTACTGAGGAGGAACAGGAAATGAAAAATTCAGACAAAGAAAACAAAGTAAAAAAACATTTAGGGAAGTCTAAGGAAAAGGTAAGTGAACCAAAATGCACTAGCTTAACAACTTCAGCCCCGGACCATTTCGCTGGCCAAAGACCAGAGAATTTTTTGTGATTCGGCACTGCGTCGTTTTAACTGACAATTGCGCGGTCGTGCGACGTGGCTCCCAAACAAAACTGACGTCCCTTTTTTCCCACAAATAGTTTTCTTTGGTGGTATTTGATCACCTCTGCGGTTTTTATTTTTTGCGCTATAAATAAAAATAGAGCGACAATTTAAAAAATAAATAAAAAATAAGCAATATTTTTTACTTGTTGCTACAATAAATATCCCCAAAAAATATGTAAAAAAAAAAAACAACATATTTTTTTGCTCAGTTTAAGCCGATACGTATTCTTTACAAATCCTTTAATAAAGAGCTGTCTTTTAAATCTGCCTGGAGTTCAGCTTTGAGATGCAGTAATGGTAGCGCTGACAAATTAATTTTCGTTTATTAATAGCTCACACGACAAGGTAAAAATAACCCCCCCGGCAAGAGAGGAAGCAGAATCCTTTCATTGAGTTAATAGGAAAGTTGTATTTCATAATGAAATGATAGTCACAGGCTCTGCAATGGGCTGTGATCTAATACAATGATCCCAAATGAGAAAATGACTTCTTGTACAATGAGGCCTGAGTACTGTATTATGTCTATGTGTTATTGACAAAACTAAAGCGTAGGTACAGGCCACAACTTTTTTTTATTTTTTTGTTGTTGTAGATAGCGTAGGAAACAGTAAGGCCCCTTTCACACGTGCGGACCGTATGTCCGCTTTTTCATCCGTTTGCGTTTGAAAAGGGGACATACATTGGTCCCAATGAGATTGCGGGTGTCAGCGGATGAACATCCGCTGACACCCGATCTCGTCCGCCTCCGCAAAGATCCGATTTTGCAGATGAAAGAAAACCCTATTTTTCCTTCCGTCTGGCGGATCGGATCGGGTGAACACGGACATACGGTCCGTGTTCATCCTATTCCCCCATAGGGGAGAGCGGAGAAAAGACAGGGCGGTCCCTGCACAGTGTGCGGGGACCGCCCTGTCATCCACCGGCTCAGCGAGGATCAACGGAGCGATCCCCGCTGAGAAAGCGGAGGATACGGAGGCGGATCATTACTGATCCGCCCCGTGTGAAAGGGGCCCAAGACCTTCAGTATATATTCTTTTTACACTACTGCGATGTGACTAATGCAATTTACAATTCGAAAATGTGGTTCAACTTTGATGTGACTTTCAATATTCTATGGGGCCAGGACGCACTGTAAATCGCACCAAAGTAGTGCAGGAACCTTTTCCAAAATCGCATTGTTCTGTGTCGCATTGACTAGAAAGGGTACCATTGAAAACAAGTCTACAGTATGAAAATTCCACCACAGTGACCCCTGTGGTGGGATGACTATTGCACAACATAACTGAACCAGTACTTGCAGAATGTTTGCAAAGAAAGTTAAAGCGGAGGTCCGCCAAATTATTATTTTAGTCATACTGCAGCTGCTCACTTTTAAAATTAAACCTGTCCAGGGCATCCGTGATGTTGGCACCCAAAGCCGATCTATCCATCGGCTCTTGGGTGCTGCCGCCGCCATCTTCGGTAATAGAATCACTTCCTGGTTCCCTACTGCACGTGAGCGACTCGCACTATCCCACTGGTCCCTGCCTTCTCTGTCTTCTGGGACCTGAGTGTCTCCCAGAAAGCAGCAGGAGGGGGGGGGGGGTTTGGGGGAGGAATATTACGGGACGGACAGGGAGACCCTACAGCCTGACTGTAAAATGTACTAATTTCGGGTTGCATGGTAGATATATTAAATGTATGGAAGGAATTACAGCACCACTCACCGGCTATCCTTATTACAGTACATACAAGCCAATACAGAATACAGAGGTGATGTCACCATACAACATCAGAACCCTGAGAAGACGGAAGGAAGGCAGCTGCTACATGAATATATTTTCCCTGGAAAGACAATGACCTCCTAAGATAAGATCATACATAGCACAGATTACACTCCAATTATGTAATATTGAAGGAATGAAAATTTTACAAGAATTCCATCCTCTACAAACACGCGTTTTCCTTCTGCCCCAAGGCGGAGTATAGTCTTTTCAAAAGCGAAAGACGGTATTAAGTTACATAAAGCACCTAAAATCATATGGAATCCATAAAAGGTGAAGCATTCCGCTACCACAATCAGATTAGCATTTTCACACCCTAGTGGAGCAGAACGTGACTTATTGCAAGGTCAAAAAAGTTCACCCAGAAGGACAACAGGCGGAATTTCCATCAGCTTATTTACATGGGATTTTGGAGGTTAGATCCCTCCACCCATCTTCCCAAATCTTTGCACCCACATGCCCATCTCCACATCTATGTTCCCAGACATCTGCACCCACGTTCCCATCTCTCCACCCACGTTGCCATCTCTCCAGCCACGTTCCCATCTCTCCAGCCACGTTCCCATCTCTCCAGCCACGTTCCCATCTCTCCAGCCACGTTCCCATCTCTCCAGCCACGTTCCCATCTCTCCAGCCACGTTCCCATCTCGGCACCCACGTTCCCATCTCGGCACCCACGTTCCCACCACATTCTCATCTCTGCACCCACGTTCCCATCTCTGCACCCACGTTCCCATCTCTGCACCCACGTTCCCATCTCTGCACCCACGTTCCCATCTCTGCACCCACGTTCCCATCTCTGCACCCACGTTCCCATCTCTGCACCCACGTTCCCATCTCTGCACCCACGTTCCCATCTCTGCACCCACGTTCCCATCTCTGCACCCACGTTCCCATCTCTGCACCCACGTTCCCATCTCTGCACCCACGTTCCCATCTCTGCACCCACGTTCCCATCTCTGCACCCACGTTCCCTTTCTCTGCACCCACGTTTCCATCTCTGCACCCACGTTTCCATCTCTCCACCCACGTTTCCATCTCTCCACCCACGTTTCCATCTCTCCACCCACGTTTCCATCTCTCCACCCACGTTTCCATCTCTCCACCCACGTTTCCATCTCTCCGGCCACGTTCCCATCTCTCCGGCCACGTTCCCATCTCTCCGGCCACGTTCCCATCTCTCCGGCCACGTTCCCATCTCTCCAGCCACGTTCCCATCTCTCCAGCCACGTTTCCACCACATTCTCATCTCTGCACCCACGTTCCCATCTCTGCACCCACGTTTCCATCTCTCCACCCACGTTCCCATCTCTCCGGCCACGTTCCCATCTCTCCGGCCACGTTCCCATCTCTCCAGCCACGTTCCCATCTCTCCAGCCACGTTTCCACCACATTCTCATCTCTGCACCCACGTTCCCATCTCTGCACCCACGTTCCCATCTCTCCACCCACGTTCCCATCTCTCCACCCACGTTCCCATCTCTCCACCCACGTTCCCATCTCTCCACCCACGTTCCCTCCACATTCTCATCTCTGCACCCACGTTCCCATCTCTCCACCCACGTTTCCATCTCTCCGGCCACGTTCCCATCTCTCCGGCCACGTTCCCATCTCTCCGGCCACGTTCCCATCTCTCCGGCCACGTTCCCATCTCTCCAGCCACGTTCCCATCTCTCCAGCCACGTTTCCACCACATTCTCATCTCTGCACCCACGTTCCCATCTCTGCACCCACGTTTCCATCTCTCCACCCACGTTCCCATCTCTCCGGCCACGTTCCCATCTCTCCGGCCACGTTCCCATCTCTCCAGCCACGTTCCCATCTCTCCAGCCACGTTTCCACCACATTCTCATCTCTGCACCCACGTTCCCATCTCTGCACCCACGTTCCCATCTCTCCACCCACGTTCCCATCTCTCCACCCACGTTCCCATCTCTCCACCCACGTTCCCATCTCTCCACCCACGTTCCCTCCACATTCTCATCTCTGCACCCACGTTCCCATCTCTGCACCCACGTTCCCATCTCTGCACCCACGTTCCCATCTCTGCACCCACGTTCCCATCTCTGCACCCACGTTCCCATCTCTGCACCCACGTTGCCACCACATTCTCATCTCTGCACCCACGTTCCCACCACAGATCGCTGCACCCACATTCTTATGTCTGCATCCACGTTCAAATCCATGCACCCACATTCCCAGTTGTCACACCCCGGCACCACCCCACTCCCATCATTTGTTATGATTGCACAGTTACTTTGTAGCAAGTAAAAAACAATTCCAAGCAACAAACAAGCATTCATTCATTAATGCTATCCAGTAAGTTACGATATGCACTCTGTTTACCTTTGCCTGACTCCAGTGTAACATGCTGCAACATAATCAAATCCAGATTTATAAAGGGTAAAGAAAAGTACCTAATAGGCTGGATTTTTAGAAATATTTTTTTTTTCTTTCTATGGAATTTAGATTTTTATTTAACATTGACAACGGCAGCCCATAAGCTTTGTTTACTTATTTACCTCATATGACTGGGAACCATGCTGACTGGTTCCTAATCATTGGTAGAGAGACTGAGAAAGGCCAGTGACAGCGCGGTCTCACAGATTGGAGCGCACACAGCTGCACACTAGTAGTTGTGAAATGGATAGCAGTTTAAAGTTCTCTCAGCATGGGATATTGTGCTGAGGAACATTGATCTGCACACTGCAGCACCGGTCATCATGGCACATTGCATCATTGCAAACTAGTCAGACAATCAGCAGCTAATGTTTTTCAACTGCTAATGTTCTAAATGATGGAAGTGGAGTTCTTTCTTCAGCAATGACATACCGAGGGGAGGAACATTGTTACAGGAATAAAACCCAATTAATACGTGATGTATTGGGGCCTCAAGAGCTTCAATTTTTCCAGAAATGAAAAGCATGTTATAAAGACGTGTTACACACTGCGCTTCCTCTCCTTATGTTTTGTTGCTTGTTCTAATCTGTTTGGTATCAGAGCCTTTGCCAAAATCTGGTCACACAATTTTGGCTGGAACCGCTGCCATTGCCAGAGGGGTTGACAGATATTTGTATCATTTTATCATCATCCAATCAAGCTGCGCAATTTTATCCAACTGGCGGACACGGTACGTGAACCCAGATGATGTATTGTACACACAGGGCTCGTCCTGCAACTCATTTTCAATCAATCTTGCCAACCTTCCAGATTGGAAATTACCGACACGTCACCCAAAATTTACTGGCACAGCCAAGGTTTTTACTGGCATTTCCAAAAGTTACAAAATTACAGGTTTAAGTGCAAATTTCAGTGGGGTGGATTCAGTAACGACTTGCGCCCTCTTACGGAGGCGCAGCGTACCGTTTTAACGCTGCGCCTCCGTAAATTACGTGCGCTACGCTTCATTCATGAAGCAGTAGCTACGTAATTTGCGCGGGCGCTCCTTAAAAATGCCCGGCGTAAGGGCGCGTAATTTAAATGATCCCGTAGGGGGCGTGGATCATTTAAATTAGGCACGTTCCCACGCCGAACGTAGTGCGCATGCTCCGTCGGGAAACTTTCCCGACATGCATTGCGGCAAATGACGTCGCAAGGACATCATTTGCTTCAACGTGAACGTAAATGGCGTCCAGCGCCATTCACGATTCACTTACGCAAACAACGTAATTTCCAAACACCGCGACGCGGGAACGACGGGTATACTTAGCATTGGCTGCCCCTGCTAATAGCAGGAGCAGCCTTACGCGGAACCCGACGAACGTAAACGACGTAAACTGCGTACGTAGGGCGCGCGTACGATTGTGAATCGGCGTTAGTATGCAATTTGCATACTCTACGCTGACCACTACGGGAACGCCACCTAGCGGCCATCGTAAGAATGCAGCCTACGATACGACGGCATAAGAGCCTTATGCCAGTCATATCTTAGGCTGCAGTCGGCGTAACGAGCTTTCTGAATACAAAAAAGTCGTTTTAGTCGCCGGCGCAACTAAGCAATTGCGCTGCGTAACTATGGTTACGCAGACGCAATTGCTTTCTGAATCCACCCCAATATTTATAGCCGGATTCATAGAGAGTTACGCTGGCGTATCAGTAGATACGCCGTCGTAACTCTGAATCTACGCCGGCGTTAATTTAAGCATATTCTGGAAACCAGATAGGCTTAAATTAGGCTAAGATACGAGCGGCGCAAGTCTCCTACGCCGTCGTATCTTAAAGTGTAATTTTTAGGCTGGCCACTAGGTGGCGCTTCCGTTGAGTTCGACGTAGAATATGTAAATGCCTAGATACGCCGATTCACGAACGTACGCTTGCCCGTCGCAGTAAAGATACGCCGTTTCCGTAAGAGATATGCCGCGTAAAGATAAAGCTGCCCCCTAGGAGGTGTAGTCAATGTTAAGTATGGCCGTCGTTTCTGCGTCGAAATTTGAAAATTTTACGTTGTTTGCGTAAGTCGTCCGTGAATAGGGCTGGACGTAATTTACGTCCACGTCGAAACCAATACGTCCTTGCCGCGTACTTTGGAGCAATGCACACTGGGATATGTACACGGACGGCGCATGCGCCGTTCGTAAAAATCGTCAATCACGTCGGTGTTACGAGTAATTTACATAAAACACGCCCCCTCATCCTCATTTAAATTAGGCGTGCTTACGCTGGCCCCATTTACGCTACGCCGCCGTAAGTTAGGAGGCTACTAGACTACAAACAAGTACAATATGCAATTAACAATGTGAGGTAGATATTAAGGCAAAAAACATTTCTTATTTTATGTTCTAAATCAGGGGTCTACAAACTGTGGCCCTGGGGCCGAATGTGGCCCTTTGCTTGCTTTTATCCGCCCCTTGGGGAACTTTTCCTTCCAATGATACAAGATACTATTCTTCCCTCTGATACCAATGAAGGGGCATTATTTCTTCCATTGACGCCAGCGATGGGGCACTATTAATCCCACTAACCCCAACGATAGGGGACTATTCCTCCAATTGACACCAATGATGGGGCTCTGTTCCTCAAACTGACATCAACAACGGGGCACTATTATTCCCACTGACACCAATGATGGTGCACTATTCCTTCCTCTGACACCAATGACTGGGCACTACTAATCCCATTGACATTAACGATGGGGCACTATTCCTCAAACTGACACCAACAATGAGGCACTATTAATCCCACTGACACCAGTGAAGGGGCACTATTCCTTCCACTGACACCAATGATGGGACACTATTCCTTCCAATGACACCAATGATGGGACCCCATTCCTCCCACTGACACCAATGATGGGACCCCATTCCTCCCACTGACACCAGCAAGAGGGCATTATTTCTCCCCCAATAACAAAAATGCATGGTTAACTCCCAGTGATGCCAGGATACTTTTTTACTCCAGGTGACCACAGTTCTGCCCTCCTAAAGTCTGGAGGATATTAAACTGGCCCTTTGTTTAACCAGTTCCCGACCCCCGCATGTACATATACGTCCACAATATGGCACGTACAGGCACATGGGCGTACACGTACGTCCTCGCCTATTAGCGGGTGGGGGGTCCGATCGGGACCCCCCCCGCTACATGCGGAGGTCGGGTCCGCTCGGGGAGCGATCCGGGACCACGGCGCGGCTATTTGTTTATAGCCGCTCCGTCGCGATCGCTCCCCGGAGCTGAAGAACGGGGAGAGCCGTATGTAAACACGGCTTCCCCGTCCTTCACTATGGCGGCGCATCGATCGCGTCATTCCCTTTATAGGGAAGACACGATCGATGACGTCATTCCTACAGCCACACCCCCAAACAGTTGTAAACACATACTAGGTGCACCCTAACTCCTACAGCGCCGCCTGTGGTTAACTCCCAAACTGCAACTGTCATTTTCACAATAAAGAATGCAATTTAAATGCATTTTTTGCTGTGAAAATGACAATGGTCCCAAAAATGTGTCAAAATTGTCCGAAGTGTCCGCCATAATGTCGCAGTCACGAAAAAAATTGCTGATCGCCGCCATTAGTAGTAAAAAAAAAATAAAAAATAAAAATGCAATAAAACTATCCCCTATTTTGTAAACACTATAAATTTTGCGCAAACCAATCGATAAACGCTTATTGCGATTTTTTTTACTAAAAATAGGTAGAAGAATACGTATCGGCCTAAACTGAGGAAAAAAAATGTTTTTATATATGTTTTTGGGGGATATTTATTACAGCAAAAAGTAAAAAATATTGCTTTTTTTTCAAAATTGTCGCTCTATTTTTGTTTATAGCGCAAAAACTAAAAACCGCAGATGTGATCAAATACCACCAAAAGAAAGCTCTATGTGTGGGGAAAAAAGGACGCCAATTTTGTTTGGGAGCCACGTCGCACGACCGCGCAATTGTCTGTTAAAGCGACGCAGTCCCGAACTGTAAAAACACCTTGGGTCTTTAGGCTGCATATTGGTCCGGGGCTTAAGTGGTTAAAGAGTTTGGAGACCCCTGTTCTAAATGATAAGTAAGTAGCTCAGGGACAGGACTTAGGGGGGGAAATAAATTAGAAAGGGCAGCAAACACACATGAAATTGACTCTCACGGAGACACGGACACTGTGCAGTAAAACAGATGATAACACCTCACTGACATGACATGTCCTCTCTTGAGTCACAGCAACAGTCTCTCTCCACTCCAGGCGGTCCCTTCAGTCCAAACAGCACTGACAGTCCTGCTTCTGGCTTGTCTTGCTCACACAAGGCTACAGCCGCTCCGCTCGGCTCCATTGCACCATGACATCACACGACACGCTCAGGCACTTCCCCTGCCAAACCAGTCCCCCCCCCATCGGCAGCACTCAAACACACTGTAGCAGGCACTCGGATGGCCACTAAAGCAGGGCTCGACAAATCCTGGTCGCCAGGTCGCTATGGCGACTAGAAATAGTGTCCTGGCGACTTGGCTTGGAAGGTGGGCAAAAAAAAATAAAAAAATTTGTGAGCTGGCGCCATCTGGTGGTGGCCGTTGGTATTACAAGTTAAGCATTACAAGTTAAACAGCAATTCTAATGTAATTTTTCATTATTTTCACTGCCATCTTCTTCCCTCTAATTAGAACCCCCAAACATTATATATATATTTTTTATCCTAACACCCTAGAAAATAAAATGGCGATCGTTGCAATACTTTCTGTCACGCCGTATTTGCGCAGCGGTCTTACAAGCGCACTTTTTTGGGGAAAAATTACACTTTTTTTAATAAAAAAATAAGACAACAGTAAAGTTATCCCCATTTTTTTTAATATTATGAAAGATAATGTTACGCAGAGTAAATTCATACCCAACATGTCATGCTTCAAAATTGCGTCTGCTCGTGGAATGGCGCCAAACTTTTACCCTTTAAAATCTTCATAGGCGACGTTTAAAAAAATCTACAGGTTGCATGTTTTGAGTTACAGAGGAAGTCTAGGGCTAGAATTATTGCTCTCGCACTACCGATCGCGGCGATACCTCACATGTGTGGTTTGAACACCGTTTACATATGCGGGCGCTGCTCGCGTATGTGTTCGCTTCTGCGCGCAAGCTCGTCGGGACAGGGTGCGTTTTCTGGCTCCTAACTTTTTTAGCTGGCTCCTAGATTCCAAGCAAATTTGTCAAACCCTGCACTAATGGAAGAGTCCAAATCCAATATTCCCCATGCACATGTTCCTGAAGATGGCTATTCGTTAATAATGGGTGCTGCAATGACCGCAGGCTGGGAACCATAAACGATCCAAGTGAAGAACTGTCATCAGCACGCCAAGGATACCTCAAGAAGGGTCCAAACCTTTATTATCGTGGTCACATGGTACACACAAGGCAACTTTTTGGAGCCAAGCAGGTCCCCATAGCCAGACAAGTGACGAAGGGGCCCTGTGTGGCTCCGAAACTTTGCCTTTTGTGTACTACGATAATAAAGCTTCAGACCCTTCTTGAGGTATCCTTGGTGCGCCGATGACAGTTCTTCACTTGGATCATTTATGGTTCCCAGCCTGCGGTCATTGCAGCACCCATCATTAACAAATAGCTATTTTCAGTAACATGTGCATCGGGAATATTGGATTTGGACTCTTCCATTAGTGGTCAATGCGGAAGTACCTTCTTTGATTGGTGGCCTCTGTAAGTGGGAGATCAATTAACTAATGCTCACTGCTCAAGGACCCCCTAGCAACATCAGGAGGAACCCTGGATGAGAAAGGCAATCATGAAATACAAGGCAAATGCTTTGTACATAAGACCTCTCTGTGAATGAGTAAATTAGGGCTGCGGAAATTAACTATTACCGTATTTATCGGCGTATACCGCGCACTTTTTTGCCCTGAAAATCAGGGCAAAATCGTGGGTGCGTGGTATACGCCGATACCCGCTTTCCCGCGCCGAGTTTTGAATACTGCGCCGACATATACCGAGCGCAGTACACTCGGGTATAGTCGGCCAGTCTCGGCTCCTTTCCGCGCTGACGTCCTGGACGTACAGGACGTGAGCGCGAGTGTTGCCGAGCCTGCCCGACAATACACGAGTTACTGCGCTCTGTATATGTCGGCGCAGTATTCAAACTCGGCGCGGGAAACGAGCGGGGAGGACGCGAGCACACCGCAGGACGCCGGACCCGACGAAGAGGACACCCGAAGCCGCAGACGGACGCCGGAACCGACGAAGAGGACACCCGAAGCCGCAGACGGACACCGGACCCGACAAGGCCGCCGATGGACGCCGCGCAAGACACCAAAACTGTAAGTAAAAAAAAAACTTTTTTCTCCACAGGATTCGGGGACACTTTAGGGGTGCGCGGTATACGCGGGAGCGCGTTATACCGCGATAAATACGGTAATTCCTCGATTAATCGTAAATTTTTCTGAACCATCAAAATTCTTTTGATCGGTACTCACCTCTCCGCCGGGTCTTCAGGGAGTTCCGTCGGAGATCCGGTGAAGTCACGGACACCGGCGGGGCTTGCCGTGTCCATCTGAAGGGCTCCTTTGCTGTGTCTTCATATCTACATGCCGGCGGGACCTTACTATCTGCCACACGCAAGGGCTGTTACACTTCCTTCTATCACTTCCCTCTATCAACCTGGGATTCTACAACCATCCACTGGGAGTTGTGATCGTTCCCTTCA
Source organism: Rana temporaria (assembly GCF_905171775.1). NCBI lineage: Eukaryota > Metazoa > Chordata > Amphibia > Anura > Ranidae > Rana > Rana temporaria. The sequence continues at coordinate 35,720,711 of NC_053490.1, forward strand.
TGGGACATCTACATGCCGACCGACTGATGTTAACCCCTCCTCATCTGGATTCAGCAGTAGTATCGTTGTGCACATTTTTATACCAGTATCATACTTAGCTACATGTTTTTATGACTGCTTTTGCTACCGTTTGGTATTACTCGCACCATTTTTACAGTTTATGTAGCTACATGGATTTTATCTCCAGTGCAATATTTATTTTGTTACCCGTATTTATCGGCGTATATCGCGCACTTTTTCCCCTTAAGATAAGGGGAAAATCGTGGGTGCGCGATATATGCCGATAGCTTCCCGCGCTCAGTTTGAATTCCTGCGCCGACATATACCGAGTGCAGTACACTCGGGTACATTCGGCTAGGCTCGGCTTCGCTCGTGCTCACCCATAAACGTCACAGAGCGTGAGCGTGAGCGAAGCCGAGCCTTGCCGAATGTACCCGAGTGTACTGCACTCGGTATATGTCGGCGGAGGCGTTCGAACTGAGCGCGGGAAGCGGGGACTCGACTTGAGGCGTGCGCTGGAGAAGCCGGGAGGACACCACCGAGGCCGCAAACGGACGCCGGACCGGACGATGGACGCTGGGAAGACATCAAAACTGTAAGTAATAAAATCATATAACATTTTTTTTTTACAGTAATTTCGGGGGCAACTTTAGGGGTGCGCGGTATACGCGGAAGCACGCTATACCGCGATTAATACGGTACTTGAAGACTATGAAAGTTTTAATGCTATTCCCATCGAGCGCTGCCTTTGTGTGTTTTTTGTATCCTGCTATCCATTTTTCCAGTGGTTGGTAGCTGCACTGGGGGGAATCAGCCTGCAAGGAGATCAGCTAAAGGTAGTTAGATCTATATGTGCGTTACAATTAATCGAAATGAGTTGATTAATCGATTAAAAAAAAAAAAAAGATTAAATCGAACAGAAACATTTTAACCACTTCCTGCCGGCCGTACGACTTTGTACGGCCGCAGTATGTTGATGCGCGTCCCTGGCGGCCGCGATGTCTGCCAGGCACCCGCGATCGGCGGTTACACAGACAAGGATCTCTGTGTGTAAACACACAGATCCACGTCCTGTCAGGGAGAGAGGAGACCGATGCTGTGTCCCTTGTACATAGGGACACAGATCGGTCACCTCCCCCAGTCAGTCCCCTTCCCCCACAGTTAGAACATTCACTAGGCTACTCATTTAACCCCTTCCTCGCCCCCTAGTGTTAACTTCTTCCCTGCCAGTCACATTTATACAGTAATCAGTGCATATTTATAGCACTGTTCGCTGTATAAATGTGAATGGTGCCAAAAATGTGTCAAAAGTGTCTGACGTGTCCGCCATAATGTCGCAGTCCCAATAAAAAAAAAAAAACGCAGATCGCCGCCATTACTAGTAAAAAAAATAATAATAATAATGTGTATTTTGTAGGCATATAACTTTTGCGCAAATTTTTATTGCGGTTTTATTGCGATTTTTTATTTTTTACCAAAAATATGTAGAAGAATATGTTCAAAAAATGGGGAAGGGGAACAAAAAAGCACTCACATTTGCCAACATCCGAAATATTGAATAGAGGAAAGGTTATCACCCAAGAATTAGTTAAAAAAATAGAAGAATATGTATCGGCCTAAACTGAAAAAAAAAAAAGTTTTTAAATTGGGATATTTATATTTATTTAAGTAAAAAAATATTGATTTTTTTTTTCAAAATTGACACTCTTTTTTTTTATAATAGCGCAAAAAAGAAAAACCGCAGAGATGAAAAGAAAGCTCTGTTTGTGGGGAAAAAAAAAAGGACGTCAATTTTGTTTGGGAGCCACGTCGCACGACTGCGCAATTGTCAGTTAAAGTGACGCAGTGCCAGAAGCTGAAATTTCGCCTGGGCAGGAGGGGGGTATATGTGCCCAGCCAGCAAGTGGTTAATCAGTAACAGCCCTAATTTAAATGAATGTTTATGTGCCCTTTAAGAAATTTTTGGGCTTTGTTACACGGTCCCAGCAGATATGAAGAGTTTACTGGCATTCCTGCAGGGGAGAGGAGGAGGGGGGGGGATCAGCTGGGTCACAGCTATGAGCAATATGTATCACAACTAGGAAATGTTAAACACATCTCCATGAATGCTGCAACCTGTCTGTACGGAATGTACGCAGTAAATGTTTCAATGTGTCTTAATGTTCATGAGCTCATCTTTCTAAATTTTTGTCAACTTACACATTCTGTCTGTTGCTGCTGGTTAGGTAAAAACATGATTAGCTGGAATTAACGGCACGCTGGCAGGCTTCTCTATATATGGATCTAGAGGTTTACTGGAAGCTGATAATCCAGGGCTGAAATGCATAAAGAGACAAACGTCTACCTAAAGTCCCGCTGCCCAACTTACTGTCCAAGGGCCACATCAAGCCCTTTGGCACTTGTGTGGCCCTAAGACCCCAACAGTCTATAGTGAGAGTTGTAAAGTGCTTATAGCAGTGATCCATAGCTCACAACTGTCCCTGATTTTGAGGGACTGTCCCTGATTTGTCCCCCTTTCCTCCTCATTGTCCCTCATTTTGGTCTGATCTATATAGTTGTATATAAAATGCACTTTTTATCCATCAAAAAGTGTTTCCCAGTGCTAAACCGTTCATCTGATTTCTAAATGGCTGCATCTGTAAATTCCAAAAGCCAATTTAAAAAAATAGTAGCGGTAAAAAAAAAGCCCTTGTGGGTTTAAGCAATCTTGTTTTTTTGTACAATTCTCCTTTAAAGGGGTTGTAAAGGTTCATATTTTATTTTCTAAATGGGTTCCTTTACCACTTAAGCCCCGGACCTTTAGGCAGCTAAAAGCCCAGGCCAGGTTTTGCGATTCAGCACTGCGTCGCTTTAACCCCCTTGGCGGTAAACCCGAGCGTGACTCGGGGTTGGTTTCCAATGTTAGGATCGGTATCCCTGAGTCACGCTCGGGGTGGACGTGCAGAGTGTGCAGCGGCGCGGCTTACCTTCTCGCTGGATCCACAGGCAAGTTACTTACCTTGTCCCTGGATCCAGCGATGCCACCCCGCTGTGTGAGCGAGCGGGTCCTCCTCGCTCGATTCACAGTGTCCCCGTGTGCCGCCGATCTCCGTTCCCTGCGACGTTACGACGCACGGGGGCGGAGAACGGCGCCAAATTCAAAAAAGTAAACAAACACTTTACATACAGTATACTGTAATCTTATAGATTACAGTACTGTATGTAAAAAAAACACACCCCCCTTGTCCCTAGTGGTCTGTCCTGTGTCCTGCATGTAATTTTATATAATAAAAACTGTTCTTTCTGCCTAAAAACTGTAGATTGTCCAAAAGTGTCAAAAATGGTTTTAGATCAGCTAGAAAACAGCGATAATAAATTATAATCACTTGCAGAAATGTACGATAGCGATTTGTGGGGAAATTCGTCATAAAAAAAAAAAATAATGACAGCGACAATTCTGCAACTGAGCAAAATTTAGTGATTTTGAGTTGATTACATTATTGAATAATTTTTATTATAATTATATTATTTGTTATAATTATTTATAATTATTTATTATATTATAATTTATAATTTTGTTTAAAAAAAAAAATCATACCCGGGATGCCTACAAGACTCTTGCTTGGTCAGATTTAAGTGAGTTATTTCTAAAAATTACAGGCCTACAGTATAAAACTCCAAATTTCCTTGGAAAATAAATGTACCGCTTTTGGTACGTAATTCCAGACAGAATCATACCGCCAGGGAGGTTAACAGACAATTGCGCGGTCGTGCGTCGTGGCTCCCAAACAAAATTGACGTCCTTTTTTTCCCACAAATAGAGCTTTATTTTGGTGGTATTTGATCACCTCTGCGGTTTTTATTTTTTGCGCTATAAACAAAAATAGAGCGACAGTTTTGAAAAAAATGCAATATTTTTAACTTTTTTCTATAATAAATATCCCCCAAAAATATATAAAAAAACTATTTTTTCCTCAGTTTAGGCCGATACATATTCTTCTACATAGTTTTGGTAAAAAAAAAAAATCGCAATAAGCGTTTATCGGTTGGTTTGCGCAAAAGTTATAGCGTTTACAAAATAGGGGAGAGTTTTATTGCATTTTTATTATTATTTATTTTTTTTACTACTCATGGCGGCGATCAGCGATTTTAAACACTTACCTACCTCCAATTACAATCCAGCGCTGTTCTGGCTACAACACCCCTCTCCTCTCATCTTGGTCTCACAGGAGACACTGAGAGCACAGGGAGCCATAGGCTCCTACTGCTGTCAGTCAAACTCCTGTAAGGAGTGAGAGGAGGCAGGGCTTACTGGCACTGTGTGTGTCTATGGATGCACACAGCCTTGCTTGGGAGCACACCCACACCGATGCCCCCTCTGGAAAATGGCTTGCTGATGGGGCACCCACAGGAAGACATATCGGAGAACACCAGCGGGGGAGTCCAGAGGTAAGGGTCGCTCTGTGCAATACCGGTGCACAGAGCAGGTAAGCATATCATCATTTTTTATTTTAATGGAAAAAAGAAAGCCTTTACAATCACTTTTAACTACTTGCCGACCTGCCGCCATCATTCTACGGCGGCAGGTTGGCTCTCCTGCGCGAGAGCCCGTAGCTCTATGTCGGCTCTCTCGCAGGGAACTAGGGGCGCCCGCTCGCCCCCGACTCCCGTGCGCGTGCCCGGCGGGCGCGATCTGCCGCCGGGCACACGCGATCGCTCATTACAGAGCGGGGACCGGGAGCTGTGTGTGTAAACACACAGCTCCCGGTCCTGTCAGGGGGGGGGAAATGCTAATCCTCTGTTCATACAATGTATGAACAGAAGATCAGTGTTTACCCTAGTGAGGCCACCCCCCCCCTACAGTTAGAACACACCCAGGGAACATACTTAACCCCTTCCCCGCCCCCTAGTGTTAACCCCTTCACTGCCAGTGGCATTTTTATAGTAATCCAATGCATTTTTATAGCACTGATCGCTATAAAAATGCCAATGGTCCCAAAAATGTGTCAAAAGTGTCCGAAGTGTCCGCCATAATGTCGCAGTACCGAAAAAAAATCGCTGATTGCCGCCATTACTAGTAAAAAAAATATATTAATAAAAATGACATAAAAATACCCCCTATTTTGTAAACGCTATAACTTTTGCGCAAACCAATCAATAAACACTTATTGCGATTTTTTTTTACGAAAAATAGGTAGAAGAATACGTATCGTCCTAAACTGAGGAAAAAAAATGTTTTTTTATATATTTTTGGGGGATATTTATTATAGCAAAAAGTAAAAAATATTCATTTTTTTCAAAATTGTCTCTCTATTTTTGTTTATAGCGCAAAAAAATAAAAAACGCAGAGGTGATCAAATACCACCAAAAGAAAGCTCTTTTTGTGGGAAAAAAAGGACGCCAATTTTGTTTGGGAGCCACGTCGCACGACCGCGCAATTGTCTGTTAAAGCGACGCAGTCCCGAATCGCAAAAAGTACTCTGGTCTTTGGGCAGCAATATGGTCCGGGGGTTAAGTGGTTAAAAGTCAGCAGCTGCAGTATTTGTAGCTGCTGGCTTTTAATATTTTTTTTTACTGGCACATCCGCTTTAAGCCCCGGACCAAAATACAGCTAAAGGCCCAGGCCAGGTTTTGCGATTCGGCACTGCGTCGCTATAACAGACAATTGCGCGGTCGTGCGGCGTGGCTCCCAAACAAAATTAACGTCCTTTTTTTTTCCCACAAATAGAACTTTCTTTTGGTCGTATTTGATCACGTCTGCGGTTTTTATTTTTTGCGCTATAAACAAAAATAGAGCGACAGTTTTGAAAAAAAATTAATATTTTTTACTTTTTTCTATAAAAAATATCCCCCAAAAACATATAAAAAAAAAAAATTTCCTCAGTTTAGGTCGATACGTATTCTTCTACATATTTGTAAAAAAAAAATCGCAATAAGCGTTTATCGGTTGATTTGCGCAAAATTTATAGCGTTTACAAAATAGGGGATAGTTTTATTGCATTTTTATTAATATTTTTTTTTTTTTACTACTAATGGCGGCGATCAGCGATTTTAAACACTTACCTACCTCCAATTACAATCCAGCGCTGTTCTGGCTACAACACCCCTCTCCTCTCATCTTGGTCTCACAGAAGACACAGAGCACAGGGAGCCATAGGCTCCTACTGCTGTCCTTCAAACTCCTGTAAGGAGTGAGAGGAGGCAGGGCTTACTGGCACTGTGTGTGTCTATGGATGCACACAGCCTTGCTTGGGAGCACACCCACACCAATGCCCCCTCTGGAAAATGGCTTGCTGATGGGGCACCCACAGGAAGACATATCGGAGAACACCAGCGGGGGAGTCCAGAGGTAAGGGTCGCTCTGTGCAATACCGGTGCACAGAGCAGGTAAGCATATCATCATTTTTTTTTTATGGAAAAAAGAAAGGGGTAGATTCAGGAAAGAATTACGCCGGCGTATCCATAGATACTCCGCGTAATTACAAAGCTGCGCCGGCGTATCTACTTTCTGTATTCAGAAAGCTAGAAACGCCGACATTAGCCTAAGATACGACTGGCATAAGTCTCTTACGCCGTTGTATCTTAGGGTGCATTCTGACGCTGGCCGGTCGGGGCGCTTCCGTTGTTGTCGGCGTAGAATATGCAAATTAACTAGATACGCCAATTCACAAACGTACGTACGCCCGGCGCAATTTATTTACGTCGTTTACGTTAGGCTTTTTCGGCGTAAGGTTGTTCCTGCTATTAGAAGGCGCACGCAATGTTAAGTATGGACGTCGTTCCCGCGTCGAAATTTAATTTTTTTACGTCGTTTGCGTAAGTCGTTTGCGAATAGGGCTGGGCGTAATTTACGTTCACGTCGAAACCAATACGTCGTTGCGCCGTACTTGGAAGCAATGCACACTGGGATATGTACACGGACGGGTCATGCATTATTTACATAAAACACGCCCCCCCTTCCACATTTGAATTACGCTGGCTTACGCCGGCCCCATTTACGCTACGCCGCCACAACTTATGGAGCAAGTGCTTTGTGAATACAGCACTTGCTCCTGTAAGTTACGGCGGCGTAGCATAAATACGATATGCTGCGCCGCCGTATCATTGCGCGCCCCTACCTGAATCTACCCCAAAGCCTTTACAATCACTTTTAAAGACTGCCCCTGTAGGTAATTGGGTTAACTTGGCATGTGGAGTTTGACAGACAGCACCACCTGTCAAATGTACCCACTGCAGTCAATGTGACCGTGCCACGTGCCAAATGTGGATATGATGGTTGTGGTGCTGTAGTTCAATGTAAAATCCCCAATAGGATATATAAAAAAAAAACAGAGAATGAAAAAGAGGAATGCAGGAGGAGGCAGTATCGACTTCGAAAAGCCTGTAAAGCGTCTGTCAGCCCGTCTTCTTCTTTGGAATGACCACACAATGGACTCTGAATGCACACAAAGGAAGAATTTTAAAGCTCACCGCAATGGAATAACAACTCTATGAACTGTGAACTTGCACTTTCTAAGCAGGATTTGGCTTCACACCTGTTAAAAGAGAAGTACAAAGTTTTAAAAGAACAAACATACATACTCACCTCTATGTTGCAGCATTGGTGTGATGCTGCAGCTGTCCCGCGTTGGCTCGAAAACCAAGAACTGAGCGATCACATGACCGCCAACTTAGTTCTTGGTCTGCTCCAAGCAGAGAGCGGTGACCAACTCCGCTCTGCTCCTCCAGAGCTCATTGGAGCCCCAGGCTGGGGAGGGGGTAGAGCAGCTGGCTTTCTTCTCTATTCAAAGGTGTGGCCAGCAGTCGATCAGGCAGCGGGGTGGATCCCAGCAATATTGTCAGGATGCTCTGCCTCTTTAGCTTATAACAGGCGCTATCAGCTGATTCTAAGTCACAGGAGGACACAAATATTTGTCCTCCTGTGACACACAAGACAAGCATGGCCAAAAAATCTTTGGTCATATTTCCCTTTTAAGTCACTGACAAAGAACAAATATACAGCTGAGGAAAGGAGTCCTTGGCCCGGATTCAGATACAATTGTGTATCTATCGGCGGGCGTAACGTATCTCAGATACGTTACGCCGCCGTAAGTTAGGGCGCAAGTTCCGTATTCAGAAAGAACTTGCGCCCTAAGTTAAAGGATCACTAAAGGATTTTTTTTTTTAGCTAAACAACTTCCTTTACCTTACTGCAGTACTTGGTTTCATGTCCTCATTGTTCGTTTTTGCTTTGAAGTTGCTGTAATTCTGCTGTGATCCCCACACTTCCTGCTTGTCTGGCTCCTTATAAAAAAAACTCATGGGAGCTTCTCACTGTGGTCCAAGCTGTGTGTCTAAAACTCCTCAGAACCAATCAGATTCATTTTAAAAACAAAACACTGCCCTGGATTTGTTTGTTTTTGTTCTGTGGGTCGCTTTACTTCACAGAAACATGAAATCAGTTTAAATTCGAAAGTGAAACTAGAGGCACATTATATGATTGAATTTAATCTATTTTTAAAAGGAATCCGTTAACTTTTATGTCTCTATACCCTGTACACCGTCATTTCAGCAAAAAAAATGTTTTCCTTTAGTGATCCTTTAAGACGGCGTAACATATGTGGTCCAGTGTAAGCCCGCGGAATTAAAAATTCTCCATGCAGTGGGCGTGTTTGTATGGTAATGATGGCTGACCCCACGTAAATGACGTTTTTGACTAACGGCGCATGCGCCATCCATGAACGTATCCCAGTGCGCATGCTCCAAATTAACCTGCAAAAAGCCAATGCTTTCGACGTGAACGTAAACTACGCCCAGCCCTATTCGCGAACGACTTACGCAAACGACGGAAAATACGACGCTGGCCCGACGTCCATACTTAAAGGGGTTGTAAAGGAAAAAATGTTTTTTCATAATAAGCATCCTTTACCTGCAGACATTCCTCTTTTCACTTCCTCATTGTTCGTTTTTGCTCAGAAGTCGCTCTATTTCTTCTCTGTTCTGTTCACTTCCTGCTTGTCTGATTTTACTGACCACCGTGAAGGGAGGCTTTACTGCGGTGGTCAGTAACGTGCTCGCCCCCTCCTGGGAACTACATCTGTGCGGCAGGACACTCTATACGTGTTAGAGACCTCAAGAAGGTGTGAATTACTGGGCTTGCCGCAATTCATACTGGGAAATGTAGTTCTTACATAAACAAACGATGCAAACCAGGAAGTGAATGAGAGAACAGAAACTAGAATGCCGGAGGTGATATAGATGAAGGAATTTAATAGGTATGTACTCGTTTTTTAACAGAATCATTACACTATTCTGTCTACCTTGCAGACATTAATTTTAGGCAAAAAATTTTTTTCCTTTAGTGACCCTTTAACATAGGATACCCCTCATATAGCAGGGGTAACTTTACGCCGGAAAAAGCCTAACGTAAACGACGTAAAAAAATTTGGCGGACGTACGTTTCTGAATCGGCGTATCTACCCAATTTGCATATTCCTTGCGTAAATCTACGGAAGCGCCACCTAGCGGCCAGCGTAAATATGCAGCCTAAGATACAACGGTGTAAGAGACTTACGCCGGTCGGATCTTAGGGAAATCTATGCGTAACTGATTCTACGAATCAGTCGCATAGATACGACCCCGACGCTCAGAGTTACGACGGCGTATCAGGAGATACGCCGTCGTAACTCCTATCTGAATCCGGGCCCTTATCTCCATATCTGTTCTAAAGTGGGTGACTCCTAAAACTGAATCTGGGGTGGGCATGACAGCTAACTAGCATAAGCAAAATAAAAAAGGCAACCTTCTTATTTACCACTTAACCTCTGGAAGATTTACCCCCCTTCATGACAAAGCCTATTTTTTTTTTGCGAAACGGCACTGCATTACTTTAACTGAAAATTGCACAGTCATACAACCAGGGTGGATATAAATCAATGATTTAAAACAGGGGTCTCCAAACTGCGGCCCGAGGGCCAGATGTAGCCCTTTGCTTGCCTTCATCCCGCCCTTGGGGCAGTATTGCTCCTAACTATATGAGGCACTATTCCTCCCAATGACACCAACAATGGGGCACTATTTATTCCACTAATAGCAATGATGGAGCACTATTCCTCCTCCTACTGCCCACCAGCACTGGGGCCATGTTTATTCTCACTAATGCTCGGCCCTGGGGAATTTTCTACCCCCACTGGTCAGAATCTGGCCCCCCTTAAGTCTGAAAAAAACAGTAAATTGGCCCTTTGCTTGAAAAGTATGGAGACCCCTAAATTAAAAGAAGAAAACAAAAAATGTTATTTAAAGCGGTTCTCCACCCTAAAGTGGCACTTCCTCTCATCGGAACCCCCCCCCCCCTCCGGTGTCACATTTGACACCTTTCAGGGCGGAGGGGGGTGCACCCACTTCCGGCCACACAGTCTGCGGGTAGTCTGCGGGCAGGACATCAGATCCCCCCCCACCCCCCTGTTGTATTCTGGGAAACACACAGCTCCCAGAACACAGCGGGAACCAGTCAGCACGGCGCAGCGCGACTCGCGCATGCGCCGTAGGGAACCGGGCAGTGAAGCTGGAGCGCTTCACTTCCTGGTTCCCTCACCGAGGACGGCGGTGGGGGCAGTAGAGTGATGAGCGATCGCTCGTCCTCTGCTGCCGACGGCGCTGGACTCCAGGACAGGTAAGTGTGCTGATATTAAAAGTCAGCAGCTGCAGTATTTGTAGCTGCTGGCTTTTAATATTTTTATTTTTCGGTGGACATTCGCTTTAAATCATATTTTTTTTATTTAAAATTCAATTTTGTTTATTTTTATCAAAATTATTTTAATAGATTTCTTACTCCAAAAGCATTTTATCTAAAGATTTTTTTTTTTTAACAAGAAAATGGAAACAGATTGTTTTCCATTTAGGATACATTAATAATTGAGTTTATTCAGCATGAAATGGAGCTTAGTTATGTAGCAAGAGGCTGTATATTCTGCAATATTTACCGCATTTATCGGCGTATACTGCACACTTTTTTGCCCTGAAAATCAGGGCAAAATCATGGGTGCGCGATATACGCCGATACCCGCTTTCCCGCGCCGAGTTTGAATACTGCGCCGGCATATACTGAGCGCAGTACACTCGTGTATAGTCGGGCAGTCTCGGCTCCTCCCGCGCTCACGTCCTGGACGTACAGGACGTGAGCGCGACAGTAGCCGAGCCTGCCCGAGTGTACTGCGCTCGGTATATGCCGGCGCAGTATTCAAACTCGGCGTGGGAAAGCGGGAAACGAGCGAGGAGGACGCCGCAGAAGAACGCCGGACCCGACGAAGAGGACACCTGAAGCCGCAGACGGACGTCGGACCTGACAAGGCCGCCGATGGACGCCGCGCAAGACACCAAAACTGTAAGTACAAAATCCTTCTTCCCACAGGAATTTCTGGCCAACTTTAGGGGTGCGCACTGTACGCAGGAGCGCGCTATACCCCAATAAATACGGTACATTTTTAATAAACTCATTTAATTATTCCAAGCTCTACAAGCTGAGATAACATGCACTGCATTGATGCATTCACACAATTTCACAGTAACCATGATATAAAACAAAGTTCAGGAATATTCCTTTATCCCATTGTTTTGCAAATCTATGTACACTTCAAACTGTATGATCGAATCAGTTCTGATATGTTTTACTAACCTGACGACTTATATTCTACATAGGAAACCTTCATTTTGTTTGCAAATATTAAAGATTCTAACTACCAGCAAGAATGAGTCCTTACATTTAAAGAGCACCTGTCATTTCAGATCCATCATGGCAGCGCCTGTTAGCGGGCATCCACTCACCTGCTGCCGCCACGCCCCTCACCTTGTTGTGTCACTGCCGCATCACCAGCCTCACATTAAAGTGAATGAGGCTGTCGGTGAGTCAACAGCGGATCAGAGGAGGAGCTACTGCGGGACAGAGATGACAGTTGCTCTTTAACAATTATGATTAAAAAATCGAGTTGATTTAAATCAAATCCACCCGCATAAAACGCTGTACCCAAATAAAATGTATGTTCTTTTTTTCCCCACAAATAGAGCTTTCTTTTGGTTGTATTTGATCGCCAATGTGTTTTTTTTCCCCACTATAAACAAAAAAAAGAATGACAATTTTGAAAAAAATAAAAAAATAAATATATAAATATATATATATTTTTTTTACTTTCAGCTATTAAACCTTTGCAATAAAAAAAAAACAAATTTCTTCATCAATTTAAGCCAATATGTATTCTGCTATATATTTTTGGTAAAACAAAAACCCAATAAGCGTATATTATTTAACTTTTTTTTAACTTTAACTTTTTACTAGTATTGGTCGGCGATCAGCGACTTATAGCGAGACTGCGATATTGCGGCAGACAATTGGACATTTACTGACATTTTGACACACTTTTTTTGGGGGACCAGTGACACTAATACAGTGATCAGTGCTAAAACTATACACTGTCACTGTACTAATGACACTGGCTGGGAAGAGGTTAAACATCTAGGGCGATCAAAGGGTTAAATGTGTGCCTAGCCAGTGTTTTGGTGTACTGTGTGCTGTTTTTACTAAGGGAAAAAATGGTTTCTAGTCCCTTTGCAGGAACACAGAATACATCCCCCCCCCCCCCCCGGTCAGAACGACAATCTTGTTTACAAAGGCAGTTCGCTGTTCCGTGTTCTTTACCAACAATAGGTGGGTGCCGGAGGACATAGTGTACTCGGCACCTGAAGATCGGTTTCTGCTGTGAAAATTCAAAGGAAAGGTGGTGTGTGCACGCCCCCTGCTGGCGGAAATGCAAAATCACGTAAATATACACGTGATCTGGCGCATAGCTGCCGCCCTGTAGCAGTGAAACTGTTATTAAAGGGTCATTTTTTTTTTTAAATAACAAACATGTTATACTTACCTCCACTGTGCAGCTCGTTTTGCAGAGTGTCCCCTAAGACCCGGTTCACACTGGGGCGACTCGTCAGGCGACGCAGCCACCTGACAAGTCGCGTCCCATTCTAGTGAATAGAACCGTTCTAATAGGAGCGACGCAAGTCGCTCCGACTTAGAAAAAGGTTCTTGTACTACTTCGTGGGCGACTTGGGGCGACCTGCATTGACTTCTATACAGAAGTCATTTTTCAAGTCGCCTTAGATCTCGTCTTCATGTCGCCTGGCCGAGTCGCCCCCGAAGTCGTGCCGCCCCTGTGTGAACCGGCTCTAACCCTGTCTTCTGGGGTCCCTCGGCGGCTGTCTCGGCTCCCCTTTGCAAAAGCTTTCTACCTTTATGCGAGTGAGCTCGCATGGTGGAAAGCTTTTGAGAGCGCGCTCCCGTGATACAGCGGCGGGCATAGCCGCTGACTGTATCACTCGGCCTTGCCCCCCGGCGCGCCGCGTCATCCGCTGTGATTGACAGCAGCGCCAGCCAATGGCTGCGCTACTATCAATCCGTCCAGCCTAGCCAATCAACGGTCAGGCTGGGAACCGAAGACGATCACATGGACGCGCCCGGGACTTTCGAGGGGTCAGGTAAGTAAAACGGGGGTTCGGGGGGGGCTGGTACCATCGGATGTTTTTTGACCTTAAAGCGGAGTTTCAACCACAATTAGCATTTTTTAAATGTATGTCCTTTCATCCTGCGTTTTTATCAGGGCTGTGGAGTCGGAGTCGGATTCGAGGAGTCGGAGTCGGGAGAAATTTTGGGTACCTGGAGTCGGAGTCGGCAAACAATGCACCGACTCCGACTCCTACTAAATTTAGATTGGAATAAAAAAAAAAAAAGAAAGTTTAAATGTCCCAATTCACAAAAAGTTATAATTAATGACTTCTCTACTGTAAGAATAAAGACCAATGCATGCAGGGATGAAGTTCTTAAAGGAGTTCTCTGACCTAAAACTTTTAACCAGCGCTGTGCCCGGGCTGTAAAAAAATAGAAAATAAACTGTCACTTACCTGCCTACGATCCCCCGTTGTTCCGATATCGCCGTCCCGTTCTCCGGTCCCGGGCCCCTTCCGCTTCCTGTGTGTCGGTGACTCATAGTGCGCTCAGCCTATCAGCGGCCGCAGCAATGTCCCGTCGCGGCCACTGATAGGCTGAGCGCACTATGAGTCACCGACACACAGGAAGCGGAAGAGACCGGGACCGGAGAACGGGACGGCGATATCGGAACAACGGGGGATCGTAGGCAGGTAAGTGACAGTTTATTTTCTATTTTTTTACAGCCCGGGCACAGCGCGGGTTAAAAGTTTTAGGTCAGAGAACTCCTTTAAGCAATAGTGGTAACTCCGGATCATCTTCTTCAAATGAAGAATTAGACTATGATTCCTTCTTAGACAAAATGGAAGTTGCTAAAGGAAAGAGACGTCGCATAAGCGTTAAAGAACCAGTAAGTGTCCAAATAAAAAAATTCCAACAGGAGTTTTATAAAGCACTAAAAGAAGTTGAAAAGTATGATCGCTCATCAAAACTTACTGTTGAAGAAGCCATCCTTGTTTATCCAGAGATCGTTAGTGATGTGGCCAGAATAGTTACTGCAATGCCACCCACCCAAGTCAGTGCCGAAAGATTATTTTCAGCCCTAAAAATAATAAAGTCTGACTTAAAGGAGTTCTCTGACCTAAAACTTTTAACCCCCGCTGTGCCCGGGCTGTAAAAAAATAGAAAATAAACTTTCACTTACCTGCCTACGATCCCCCGTTGTTCCGATATCGCCGTCCCGTTCTCTTCCGCTTCCTGTGTGTCGGTGACTCATAGTGCGCTCAGCCTATCAGTGGCCGCGACGGGACATTGCTGCGGCCGCTGATAGGCTGAGCGCACTATGAGTCACCGACACACAGGAAGCGGAAGGGGCCCGGGACCGGAGAACGGGACGGCGATATCGGAACAACGGGGGATCGTAGGCAGGTAAGTGACAGTTTATTTTCAATTTTTTTACAGCCCGGGCACAGCGCGGGTTAAAAGTTTTAGGTCAGAGAACTCCTTTAAGAGCCTCTATGAAAGAGGATCTGGCAGAGGCAATTCTCTTCCTTAGAACTCTACATTGCATTGATTTGCATTTGCTAAGCCTAGAACTACATTTCAAGATTAATATAAACCATTTCTAGGTTTTACAGATTTTGTTTTTGGTTCATTATAGATAAGCTTTGTTTTTGTTCTAAAACAACCAAATAATGTGGTTTGTATTTTTGAACTGGTAAAGATCCTGTTCCTGATGTTTATGCCTGCTGCTACTATCCAGCCACTTGATTGATTAATATTTTTTTTTTTTATAAAACGTTGTTTTCATTGTGTTTGTCTTTTGCTTAAACTGTGCAATACAGTAGACTGTTGGCTTCCCAGCCAGTAGTCCTGTGGTAGGTTGCGTTTCTTTCCCTCAAGGAATGTATAAAATACATTCGCATATTAATACAGAGGAGTCGGAGTCGGTGAGTCGGAGTCGGAAGTACATAAAACTGAGGAGTCGGAGTCGGAACATTTATCTACCGACTCCACAGCCCTGGTTTTTATAATATAAATCCGGTCACTTACTATTTTACAATCCGCCGCCGATCCGCATAGATATTCAAAAAAGATAGTTTATAAAACTATATCTACACCGTTGTCATTTTGCTTGTGGGCATTGTGAAGCCTACAGGCACTTACTTCCTGGAAGTCTTGGATGGGGAGTGATAATTGGACAGTGCACTGCATCCTGGGAAATGATGACACACATTTCCCAGGAGCATTAGAGGGGGATGATGTCAGAATCCTAGGTGGTTTCAAAGGCAGATTTCGTGGGACCGCATAGCAACAGGCATTTCCAGATGAGTAAAAAAAAAAAAAAATCTTTCTTTTTTAGTCGTAAGCTAGAGTTTAAAGCAAAATAGTTTTTTTGATGGAACCTCCACTTTAATGCATTATGGATGCATTAAGGTGAAAAAACATTTACCTTTACAACCCCTTTAAGGCAGTTAGCAAGGGGTTACAGTCTAGCAACAAAAAAATAATATTATTATTTTTATACACACAGAGTTGAGAAGCGTTACAATCTCGGCCATGTTTTTATTTGCAGTCTGCGTCCCATTGGGGAGATTTTCCTCTATTCTTGATCTGTTGAGCACTCCAAATTTTCTTTTGGTTTCCCTTTCGATGATAACAGTCATAAAGACAAATAGCGGGGACACAGACAGCAATAAAAATCTGACAGGGAGTCTATAACCCCTCAACACTCAGACCACAACTAAAAGAAGAAAAAAATGTTTGGCTACAGATACACAGTTCCCAGCATCAAACATTAGCAGAAGAGTGTTAATTCTGTAATTGAAATCATTCAATTACTGCCCCGATCACAAGCGGGAACCTTGAAGCAGATGTGTGAAGGATCGCTATAAACCTGTCATGGCAGATGCCTGAGGAACACTCTAGTTTTATGGCAATGGGAGCGACAAGAGACTGCCGGTGCTGGGAAATCTCTCTACAAACAGTGCGTGCAAATTGCTTAGAAACATACTTTACCGTATGGTGCTCTAAGGCATGGGAGCCATAAAGTAAAATCCTGGGAATGCTGTAGAGAGAACTGTAAAAATATTAGGGCCAAATATTCAGTTCTGAACAGCGATTCCTCCATGTGTGGGCCTTCCTAAATCCATGTATCGTTACTCGCCATCTTGATTTATAGAGAACTATGGGCAAAAGTGTTGTTGCTTTTTTTAATTTTGGATAGAGTAAACAAGGGTTATGAACCCTGTGATTTAAATTTTTTTGCCATCTGTGTCCCATTGCAAAGATTTCCCTTCACTTCCTGTCCCATAGCCAAAACAGGAAGTGAGAGAAAATCCCTGAAAATTAATTCCCTGGTCACCAAAACTAGTGTCTTCATTGGAAGATTTTTCCTATATGGACAACCCAAAATGTGTGGTTTTTGTTTACTTTCACTTTCAACAATTTGGGAAAACAGGACAAATAGAGAGGGTGAATCTCCTTAACAGACAGCAATACAAACTGACAGGTGTTCTAATCCCTCTCCACTCTAAAACAAGTAGAGTAGAGTAGAGAGCTGCTGAAGCTAACATAAGTAAACCAGCAGGTGATTGCCCTCTGTTCAGCGCTGCTCACTGTCTCTCCATCTGCATGATTAATGCAGGAAAGGACAGAGCTGGGGGGTGTCTGTGTAAATCTAAAGGGGTCTAGTGGTGCAGAGTGTTGCTGTGTAATGTAAAAGGGGTCCAGAGTGCTGTGTAATGTAAAAAGGGGTCCAGAGGTGTGGTGCTGTGTAATGTAAAAGGGGTCCAGAGGTGCGGTGCTGTGTAATGTAAAAGGGGTCCAGATGTGCGGTGCTGTGTAATGTAAAAGGGGTCCAGAGGTGCGGTACTGTGTAATGTAAAAGGGGTCCAGATGTGCGGTGCTGTGTAATGTAAAAGGGGTCCAGAGATGCGGTGCTGTGTAATGTAAAAGGGGTCCAGAGATGCGGTGCTGTGTAATGTAAAAGGGGTCCAGAGATGCGGGGCTGTGTAATGTAAAAGGGGTCCAGAGATGCGGGGCTGTGTAATGTAAAAGGGGTCCAGAGATGCGGGGCTGTGTAATGTAAAAGGGGTCAAGATGTGCGGTGCTGTGTAATGTAAAAGGGGTCCAGAGGTGCGGTGCTGTGTAATGTAAAAGGGGTCCAGATGTGCGGTGTTGTGTAATGTAAAAGGGGTCCAGAGGTACGGTGCTGTGTAATGTAAAAGGGGTCCAGATGTGCGGTGCTGTGTAATGTAAAAGGGGTCCATAGATGCGGTACTGTGTAATGTAAAAGGGGTCCAGATGTGCGGTGCTGTGTAATGTAAAAGAGGTCCAGAGATGCGGTGCTGTTTAATGTAAAAGGGGTCCAGAGGTGCGGTGCTGTGTAATGTAAAAGGGGTCCAGATGTGCGGTGCTGTGTAATGTAAAAGGGGTCCAGAGGTGCGGTGCTGTGTAATGTAAAAGGGATCCAGAGGTGCGGTGCAATGTAAAAGTGGTCCAGATGTGCGGTGCTGTGTAATGTAAAAGGGGTCCAGAGATGCGGTGCTGTGTAATGTAAAAGGGGTCCAGAGATGCGGTGCTGTGTAATGTAAAAGGGGTCCAGATGTGCGGTGCTGTGTAATGTAAAAGGGGTCCAGATGTGCGGTGCTGTGTAATGTAAAAGGGGTGCTGTGTAATGTAAAAGGGGTCCAGGTGTGCGGTGCTGTGTAATGTAAAAGGGGTCCAGATGTGCGGTGCTGTGTAATGTAAAAGGGGTGCTGTGTAATGTAAAAGGGGTCCAGATGTGCAGGGTACTGTATATTGTAAAAGTGGACCAGAGCTGTGTAATGTAAAAGAGGTCCAGAGTGCTGTGTAATGTAAAAAGGGGTCCAGAGGTGTGGTGCTGTGTAATGTAAAAGGGGTCAAGATGTGCGGTGCTGTGTAATGTAAAAGGGGTCCAGAGGTGCGGTGCTGTGTAATGTAAAAGGGGTCCAGATGTGCGGTGTTGTGTAATGTAAAAGGGGTCCAGAGGTGCGGTGCTGTGTAATGTAAAAGGGGTCCAGATGTGCGGTGCTGTGTAATGTAAAAGGGGTCCAGAGATGCGGTACTGTGTAATGTAAAAGGGGTCCAGATGTGCGGTGCTGTGTAATGTAAAAGGGGTCCAGAGATGCGGTGCTGTGTAATGTAAAAGGGGTCCAGAGATGCGGTGCTGTGTAATGTAAAAGGGGTCCAGAGATGCGGGGCTGTGTAATGTAAAAGGGGTCCAGAGATGCGGGGCTGTGTAATGTAAAAGGGGTCAAGATGTGCGGTGCTGTGTAATGTAAAAGGGGTCCAGAGGTGCGGTGCTGTGTAATGTAAAAGGGGTCCAGATGTGCGGTGTTGTGTAATGTAAAAGGGGTCCAGAGGTGCGGTGCTGTGTAATGTAAAAGGGGTCCAGATGTGCGGTGCTGTGTAATGTAAAAGGGGTCCATAGATGCGGTACTGTGTAATGTAAAAGGGGTCCAGATGTGCGGTGCTGTGTAATGTAAAAGAGGTCCAGAGATGCGGTGCTGTGTAATGTAAAAGGGGTCCAGAGGTGCGGTGCTGTGTAATGTAAAAGGGGTCCAGATGTGCGGTGCTGTGTAATGTAAAAGGGGTCCAGAGGTGCGGTGCTGTGTAATGTAAAAGGGATCCAGAGGTGCGGTGCAATGTAAAAGTGGTCCAGATGTGCGGTGCTGTGTAATGTAAAAGGGGTCCAGAGATGCGGTGCTGTGTAATGTAAAAGGGGTCCAGAGATGCGGTGCTGTGTAATGTAAAAGGGGTCCAGATGTGCGGTGCTGTGTAATGTAAAAGGGGTCCAGATGTGCGGTGCTGTGTAATGTAAAAGGGGTGCTGTGTAATGTAAAAGGGGTCCAGGTGTGCGGTGCTGTGTAATGTAAAAGGGGTCCAGATGTGCGGTGCTGTGTAATGTAAAAGGGGTGCTGTGTAATGTAAAAGGGGTCCAGATGTGCAGGGTACTGTATATTGTAAAAGTGGACCAGAGCTGTGTAATGTAA